>NC_057796.1:378206663-378209563 GCF_018294505.1 Triticum aestivum
GAAGACATGGAGTTGAAGTCTGGAACCCTGCGAGGCGGCCACGAGGTAGGAGGGCGCGACCCAGGGGGTAGGCGTGCTCCCGCCCTCGTGGGCCCCACAGACCTCCACCGACGTACTTCTTTCGCCTATATATACTCTTATACCCTAAAAACATCAGGGGGAGCCACGAAACCACTTTTCCACCGCCGCAACCTTCTGTACCCGTGAGATCCCATCTTGGGGCCTTTTCCGGCGATCTGCCGGAGGGGAAATCGATCACGGAGGGCTTCTACATCAACACCGTAGCCTCTCCGATGATGTGTGAGTAGTTTACCACAGACCTTTGGGTCCATAATTATTAGCTAGATGGCTTCTTCTCTCTCTTTGGTTCTCAATACAAAGTTCTCCTCGATGTTCTTGGAGATCTATTCGCTGTAATACTCTTTTGCGGTGTGTTTGCCGAGATCCGATGAATTGTGGATTTATGATCAAGTTTATCTATGAATAAGATTTGGTTCTTCTCTGAATTCTTATATGCATGATTTGATATCTTTGCAAGTCTTTTCGAATTATCGGTTTAGTTTGGCCTACTAGATTGATCTTTCTTGCAATGGGAGAAGTGCTTAGCTTTGGGTCAATCTTGCGGTGTCCTTTCCCAATGACTGTAGGGGCAGCAAGGCACGTATTGTATTGTTGCCATCGAGGATAAAAAGATGGGGTTTATATCATATTGCTTGAGTTTATCCCTCTATATCATGTCATCTTGCTTAATGCGTTACTCTGTTCTTATGAACTTAATACTCTAGATGCATGCTGGATAGCGGTCGATGTGTGGAGTAATAGTAGTAGATGCAGAATCGTTTCGGTCTACTTGACACGGACGTGATGCCTATATTCATGATCATTGCCTAGATATTCTCATAACTATGCGCTCTTCTATCAATTGCTCGGCAGTAATTTGTTCCCCCACCGTAATACATGCTATCTTGAGAGAAGCCACTAGTGAAACCTATGGCCCCCGGGTCTCTTTCTTATTATATTGCATCTCTTTTATTTACATCACATCTCGTTTTACTATTTTGCAATCTTTAGTTTCCAATCTATACAACAAAAATACCAAAAATATTTATCTTACTATCTTTATTAGATCTCACTTTTGCGAGTGACCGTGAAGGGATTGACAACCCCTTAATCGCGTTGGTTGCAAGGTTCTTGATTGTTTTTGTAGGTACTAGGTGACTTGCGTGTTATCTCCTACTGGATTGATACCTTGGTTCTCAAAAACTGAGGGAAATACTTACGCTACTTTGCTGCATCACCCTTTCCTCTTCAAGGGAAATCAACGCATGCTCAAGGAGTAGCAAACATCATGTTAACAAAAATAAAAAAATGTTCGTATCAACTTGAAAATACTTCACGTATTTAAAAAAATAAACAATAAAAAGGAAATAATAAACCGAGTAAAAACCAAAGAAAAACCAGCCAAAAAACCAAAAGAAAAGAGAAAACCAGAGACTTCTTTTCAGTGTATATCCGAGGCAGAAGAAAGAAGAGAAAATAAGTTAATAGGTACGGTAGGTGAGCGGTCTCAGATGGTTAGTGTGGTTGGTACTTGGTAGTGAACCATGAGGCCTAGACTAGAGTTCAAATCTCAGGTATGCCCATTTTTTGTAGATTGAAAAAAAGTAGATGAAAGTATGCCCATTTTGTGAACTGTTCCTTCATTTTTCTCTTTTATTTGTTTGTCAGTTCGTTTTGTTCCTTTTCCCTTTTTATTTTAGTTTTTATCTTAAATGTGCGGCTTTTTAGTTCTTGAACCTTTTCTTAAAACCGCTGAACTTTTTAAAACTAGATGATCTTTTTCTTTAATATACGATGAATTTTTTTAAAATTGCTGAACTTTTCCAAATCGAATGATTTTTTTTCAAAATCGGTCTTTTTCAAATCCGATGAACTTTTTTCAAAATCAGAGAACTTTTATTAAATCCGATGAACTTTTTTTCCACTTTTATGAACTTTTAACAAATCTATGAACTTTTTTGAAATTTAACATACTGTTTTTTATTTGAAAAAGTAGGCATTTTCCAAATAGATTTCAAATAACTCAAAAATCTTAGTGGTATAGTAAATGGCTGAGTAATGAATAGCGCGGTTGCATTTGTTCTAAACAAATTCGCGTTGCTATTTTTTCACTAGGGTTCTGAAGCTCCAGTGGTTGAGCTAAGCAATCACAATTCACAGACAATTCATTCTATCATTTTTTCACGTGTTTTTTTCGTGAAAGAATCTGTTCCTGGGTCGAGCGTCGGCGTCGTTTCCACGTTCAGGTGCCTACAGCGCTGAACAGGAGCTCCCAATAACCGGTGCTGAGGGCGTCAAATAAGAGTTGGGCCTATACATGCAGCGGCTATATACCTGTCATTTTTGATGCCGAGTCCAAATTGGGCCGCCCCGTAACACCGTGCTAAATCAAGATGGTGTCATGCCTTTTTTCTTCCATTTATTTTATTTCATTTTATTTTATTTCGAACTATTATATATATATTTATGTATGCATTTATTTATATATATTTATGTATGCATTTATTTATATAAAATTTAGTTAAATTTTGAGAACTATCAACCCTTCATTTGAAAAATGTTAATGTGTAAAGAAAAACATTTTCAATGTATACAAATATACAGCATGAATGAAAAAAATTATAAATTTGAATCATGTGTGTGGAAAATCTTACTCACGCGTATGATAAAAGTTTTTGCCATTTAACAAATATTGCTCATTACAAAATAATTTACATATCAGTTAGAAAAGGTTATACAACATAAAGAAATTAATCATGGGTAATTATTATTTTTCGTACATTCATAAAATGTACTTCACATTTAAAAAAAATACAAGTTCCAAAAATGTTTCCGTGAAG
>NC_057796.1:378210024-378220299 GCF_018294505.1 Triticum aestivum
GGAATTTTGGAACATAACTAAGGAAAAAGAAAAACCAAAGAAAAGAAACAATAGAAAATGAAAAAAAGGAGTGAATTGATCGGATGCAGCAATACGGCCCGGGCGAGCGAAGGAATCAAGCTGGCCGGCCCGTAGTCGGCTGCCCGTATGAGGTTCCTATTAGGGATGCGCACGGGAGAGATTATCAGGAAAAAAAACTATATGGGAGAGACATAGCCCTCGTGGCCTATACCTCGCCTATTGCAAGTTGGGGCGACCAGTCGTGTTAGGGTGTCGCGAAGGGACGACCCTGGTAGGTTACAGGTAAGTTCATCTTCTCTCCAGTTTTTCCTTAGTTTTTATATTTTATTCTTATTTTTAAAATAATGTGAATACATATATTGCAAAAAATAAAAATATATATTATAAATCTTGAATTTGAAATGTAAACACAATGTAAAACAATTGTTATCTTGATGAAAAAAAAGTTGATATAGCTCTCGCGACCTAGTGCATGGAAAACAGAGAAAACCAATTAAAAAATATATATAATAAAACATAAGTTATAAGTAAGATGAGAAAGAAAAACCAACGAAAACCATAAAAAACAAAAAAATACCTCAGAGAAAAAAAAGAAAAAAAGAAAGCAATGTGAACCTACAGTGAGTGTATCTTGAGAGTATCTTACGCTAATGGGCCGGCCCGCTCACGCTGCGCCTGACACGAGAGAATATATGGTCTCGCTATAAGCGAGATATAACCCTGACGGCCATTCTATGATATAACTATATGGGTGAAACTTTTGAACAGTTCTTAAGAACGTAAACCCCATTAAATACTTTTTGAGTAATTGCGTTGGGTTATGATGGAACCTCGTCCCTCGAAAAACCTCGTCCCTCGGAAAAGTAGTAAAAGCTACAATGAAGCATGTGGCACATCGTTGCTCCCATGCGTCCCTAGCAAACCGTGACATGATTATTAAAAAGCGGAGACAAGGAGCTTCCAGGGACATGTACACATGTAAACTACCACACGGCTACTAAATCACTGGAAACATGGAGTTTCCAGATTGACCAAATCAACACAGACATGAGAGTTTTCTATAAGGTATCGCCTACAGCGAGCGAGTCAGACCTACCCATCCGCGTGATCACTCGCTGCAGCTATAGCGTCGCTGTAGGGCGCATCTATGTGCCGCTTGTTTGTCTTATTTTAGACATAAAAAGAGAACGTAAGAAAACCTATAATCGTCGTAAAAAATATTTCCTGTTACGTAAAATTACAAATGTAAAAACATATTGTAAAATGTACGTAAAATACAATTTTTGCCCTATATTTTTTTGTTATGCCAAATTTTTTGCAGTAAATCAATATGAATGTAACTATTACTATTTCAAATGTAATTTATTTATGAAATGATCGTAAGGTTACCTCGGGTGAAGAATAACGTATTCTGCACCCTGGGTGATGAATAGTAACACTATATTTGAAAAAGTTTATACAATACTTTACATAAAATTTTCAAAATGTTAATCATATATTTGAAAAAGTTTATACTTGTATAGCGAAATGGTAGTCATGCATACCAAAAATGCTATCGACATTTTAATAATGTCACGTGTTTTGAAAAATGTACATGATATTTGAGAAAAAAATTATGAAATGTGCAGAAAATGTTTGAGTAATTTAAAAAGAATGTTTTGTAAATGTATGTTGTATTTTAAAAGAACTTTTTTCTGGACATTTGCAAAAAAATACAATGTAAAAAAGAAACGTTTGCATAATGTAAACACATGTTTCATATTATTAAAAAATACACGTGACATTTTTTAAAAACAATTCTGGCTACTCAAAAAAATGTTTGTGACATTAGTAAAAGTTTATGCAATGTAAAAAAATGTTCCAGTAGGTTAAGAAATATTTATTTCTATTGAAAAAATGTACGTGACAGTTTAACAAATTATTCATGTGTTTACAACAAATGTCTGTGATTTTTTAAAAATGCTTATATAATATATATAATGTTGGTATAGTTTAAAAAATGTTTATTAGCATGAAAAAATGTACATTGTGTATTTTGGAAAATGTAACTTTGTATTAAAAAAAGTGTTCATAGGAAAGAACAAGTAGACTTGTGTTAAAAATCTGATTAAAATCGACAAAGAAACAGAAAGCGAAGGCAAGAAAATCAAGGAATACGAGAAAACAAAGAAAGAAACAAAAAGAACCGAAAGTACAACATAGAAATAAAGAACCAAGGAAATCAAGTGAAAAAACAAAGAAAAACAATGTATAATGAAGGGAAAAAAAAGAAAAATAAAGAAACACGGTGAAAATACAAAGAAAAACAAAAAACAAACAAAAAAAAGAAAGAAAACAGGAGCGAGTGGGCGGACCTAGAGCGACGGGCGTGTCTACGCCTTGGGGCGATTGCTCACATCAGGGCGTCATGAAGGGGCCTGTCCAAGTAGGTTCCAGGTAAGTTCATATATTTTAAAAAATGTTAACGTATACAAATTTAAAAAATGTTCACGCATTTCAAAATATGTATGTGATATTATTAAGAAAACTTTATTCATGTATTTGGAAAAAGATAACCATATATCAAATAAATGTTTCAGGCATATATGTAAAATGTACAGCGTGTATAAAATTGTATTTGAAAGCAAAGTTAATCATTGTAGTTAAAAATGCTAACCATGTATTAAAATATTAACACATATACAAAATTATTGATGTATACAAAAAATGTATATACAAAATTTATTTCTAAAAATATTAATTACGTATTTTAAATTATTTAGCATGTTTTAAAATAACGTTTCACATGTACTTGAAAGATGTACATATAAAACCGAGGAAAAATGAGACAAATAGTTCATAGAAAACAAAAAAGTCAATCAAAAAGGTTCTAAAACCAAAGTAACCGATGGAAACCATAAAGAAAAACACATAAAAAGTAAGCAAGAAAAAACCCAAAGAAAACATAATGAAACCAGTGAAAAAAAGATAAATGAAGAAAATCGAAGAAAAACAATGGAAACCAAAGAAAGAAACAAAGAAAGATGAACAAAAGGAAAAAAAAGAAGAAACAGTGAAAACTAAGAAAAACAATACTTGAAGTTACAGCCGAGCTGCAACACTTGTAGTTTCATGTCTAATGGTGGACATGCAACAAGCCCCTGCACACTCCCCTCACGACCCGTGCAGTTGCAATCGGGTTACAACACTTATGGTTGCATGTCTAGTGATGGACATGCAACTGGCCCGACAACCCTCGTCCGAACCCAGTTTTAGTCATGTTGTGCCCATGCAGTTGCAGTCGGGTGGTAACGCTTACAGGTGCATGTTTAATGGTGGACATGCAACTGGCCCCAATAAACTCCCTTGCCGATCCAAGTTGTAGTTGCTTTATGCCCTGTGCAGTTGTAGTTGGGTTACAACACCTGTAGTTGCATGTCTAGTGATGACATGCAACTGGCCCGACAATCCCCTCCCGAATCCAGTTGCAATCATTTTGTACCCATGTAGCTACAGTAATTTTGTGCCCATACAGTTGCAGTTGGGTTACAATACTTTGTAGTTACATGTCTAGTGGTGAACATGCAACTGGCCCGACAATCCCCTCTCGCCCCTAGTTCCATTGTGGCCCGTTGAAGTTGCATTCGGATTGCAACATTTGCAATTGCATGTCTAGTTATGGACATGCAACTGATTCGACAACCTCATCCCGACATTGGTTGTAGTCGTATTGTGGTACGTGCAGTTATAGTCGGTCATAATACTTGCAGTTGCGTGTCTAGTGGTGGACATGGAACTGGCCCTACAACCCTCTCCCCCAATTGCAGCCACATTGTGGCCAGTGTAGTTTCGTGTCTAGTGGTGCATATGCAACTCGCTTGCATTCTTCTTGTTGTCTATAAAAAATAGTGATTTGTTGTCACGTTCTTCTATTTTCGTTTGACCAACAAAAAAACTGCAAAACACATAGATACACTTCATGTATGTTTTTGAAAAAAGACATGCCAAAAACACATTCTACTCCATGCTTACCACAAAATTGACAACACAAAATCAAAAAAATATATACTGTTGATTGAGACATATTGGTGACTGAGATACCGATCACCTAATCAAACACATGCCCGGTCGTAGAAATAGGAAAAACAAAGCCTATAACCCATGACACAAGCTCATAATAGACGACCATAAAAAACATGAAATGGGCAAAGTACCAATCTTTGTTCAAACTCACACGCACCAAAAGAAAACCCGCTATGAATGTCTCTGCGTGTGTTTTAGCTAGCAAAACAGTAGAAGAACACAACAAATCATAATATAAAGTTGTTCATGCATTTCGAAAGTACACGTTCATACATAAAAATGCTCCATATATGTCAAAAAAGAAAAGAAAAATAAACATAAAAAGTAAAACACAAAGATATACACTAAAGGAGGAAGAGATAAGTAATTTTTTATACAATTCACGAGAAGCCAGCAAATCAAATCAAATACATGAATAGAGAGGTGGCGAACCTTTGATTTTTCCAGGCTTCACTATCATATGCTTGAAGAAAACTTTGTTGATAGTTCATCCTATTCAAAATGTATCTAATTCGCTTAGAAATTTTCGGTAACTCATCGTCCGGACCACCTTTGTGCATCTATCCCTCTTTATTCTTTTAGCAGCTGGTCTTACTAGAGTGTCCACAGAGTTACCAGGTGACTTCAACATGGCTCTTTCTGTTGGAGTTTGTACAACATCAATAAGTGACTTATCTACAACTGATCTAAAACGAACAACCCTGAAAATACTCTTAGATGACCTCAAAGGGTAAGTTCTACTTGACAATACTCGAAAGACTTTGCTTCCCCTGTTAGCTGCCCTTTTATGCTTAAGGGCCTCAGGGTTCATGCTAGAGTTTGCATAATTCTGAGCCTCAATAATGTCCTGGGCAAAGCCAGAAGTATTGCTTTGGTCCATTGGATGGAGGCAAGAAATTATTTTATTCTAGAAAAAAAGATGGCTCCAGAGAATTTTCTGCTTGCGGAGCATAGTGGCAACGGAATAGGGATCTCTATGTAGTTGCACCATATGAACCAACACATACAACAAGTATAGAAAGTATAGTGAACATTTGTGGTTGTAAGAACTAATCACATATAACTTATCAAACATAGATACTTGATATATAACTAGACTTGGCCCAGAGCATTGCTGGGAATAGTATTCCTTGACCGATGAAGATAACTGAGAATGGAAGGATACGCTTATTTTTCCAGACACATCATTTTGATAATATGGTTTTGACTAACCCATAATTTCCGATTGCACTAAGATTTTGGGTTTGAGGAGCCCCGAAATCTGAGCTAGCCATTTTGTAGGTAAATTTGGTATGCTACATGGTATTGCAATATTAAAAGCTAAGTATGTCGATTGTGATGCAAACGAGCAAATTGACAATCCATAGAGAGGGGCGAAAAGTGTGTCTCTCTTATAACTGGCCTTGCCAATTTATTTTACTCAAGTTTATCCTTAGTAAGATTACCAAATACAAGAAAAAATTGAATTGTCCTTTGTTTGGACTTTGAAATGTGTAAATTGCACCTTTTGTGTGGAAAAGTGTAGATTGCACTTTACAATCAAAGCTTAAAGGTAATGATACGTGCTCCATCGTTGTGCACACCTTTATACTAGCAGGTAGAGGTGTGGAGGCACGCCGCGCTCGTGTATGAGCCCATCGGTTCACAATTTTATAGCTTAATTTGTTATGAAAAAGTACAATGCGTAAGCACTGGTTTAAGATTGTACATTGTCTAGCTAAATGGTTTACACATGTATATAAAGAGAAAATATTGGTGGAATAACTTGTTGCTTGTTAGCACTCTGGATGATTTTATCTTGGCCGTCATGCTTGGGTGGCTTGCTTCCAACCATCATGTCGTGTCGTCGTTCTCTTCATCATAGAATCCTTTGTGTGCATGGTTCTTGGCCTCTTATTCTTGCTATTGCCCTGCATGATTGGATGATTTGCTTCGAACCTCCATGCTTTGTTGTTCTTCTCTTTCTATAACCAATGATAATAGTTTCTTTTCCTTTAGACATTCATGAAATATGAGCAGAAAAAGGCATATATGTGGTATACATGGAGAAGAAGTTTACATGACAGTTTTTGTTGGCACTGCTAAGTTGTGCAGTATAATCAGAAGAAACTGGAAAACATGGATGAAAGAAATTAAGATGGTCAAGCTTGCAACTTTTATTTTATGAAGGAAAAATAATTACAACAAGTAGTAGTCTTGATTGTGTAATAAAAGAACATGATAACTTGTTGGACCGAGCTATCTATTACTACACCTTGTCTCTAGCTGGGTGTAGAAATGTTGTCCACCACATTTAAGAATAGACTACTACCTGAAAAGGGTCTAGAAATGTTGTCATTTAATCAAGTCTGTAGACAACACCTTCAACTTAATGTGGTAGATCAATGTAAATGAAGGAAAAACCAGTCATTCTTTTGCATGCTAGAAATAGATTAAGGGGAGCAATTATATACATAATTACATCAACCATAGTGAAATGAATAGAATCATTGGCAAGCACATAGATACACACACATTTATAGTCTTGACTCATCGATTTGGGATCTGTACAACTAACCTCGAGTTTATAGTGCATTTAATTAGGACTGTTGTGGTGATACCTGATACGTCTCCGTTGTACCTACTTTTCCTAACACTCTTCCTCTTGTTTTGGACTCTAATTTGCATGATTTGAATGAAACTAACCCGGACTGGCGCTATTTTCAGCAGAACTACCATGGTGTTGTTTTGTGTAGAATAAAAGTTCTCGGAATGGAACGGAACTTTTTGGAGATTTTTTATGGAATAAAAGAAAAATACTGGAGCGAAGAACCACCGGAGGGGCCCCCTTGGGTGAGCACAACCCACCAGGGCGCGCCCCCCTCCAGGCGCGCCCAGGTGGGTTGTGCCCACCTGGTGGCCCCGCTGACCCTATCTCCAATGCTATAAAATCATATTTTTGGAGAAAAAATGAGGGAGAAAGAATTACCGCGTTTCACAAGACGGAGCCGCCGCCACCTCCTGTTCTTCATCAGGAGGCCAGATCTGGAGTCCGTTTGGGGCATCGGAGAGTGGGATCTTCGATCTTCGTCATCACGAACCCTTCTCCATCGCCAATTCCATGATGCTCCCCACTGGGAGTGAGTAATTCCTTCGTAGGCTCGCTGGTCGGTGAGGAGTTGGATGAGATTCATCATGTAATCGAGTTAGTTTTGTTAGGGCTTGATCCCTAGTATCCATTATGGTCTGAGATTGATGTTGCCATGACTTTGCCATGCTTAATACTTGTCACTTTGGGCCTGGGTGCCATGATTTCAGATCTGAACCATTTATGTTATCATCATCATATCTATGTTCTAGATCCGGTCTTGCAAGTTATAGTCACCTATTACGTGTTATGATCCGCAAACCCCGGAGTGACAGTATTCGGGATACTTTCCGGTGATGACCGTAGTTTGAGGAGTCCATGTATTCACTATGTGCTAATGCTTTGTTCCGGTTCTCTATTAAAAGGAGGCCTTAATATCCCTTAGTTTCCTTATCGACCTCGCTGCCACGAGAGGGTAGGACAAAAGTTGTCATGCAAGTTATTTCCATAATCAGTTATGACTATTTACGGAATACATGCCTACATTATATTTATGAACTGGAGCTAGTTTTGTATCGCCCTAGGTTATGACTGTTATATGATGAATATCATCCAACGAATTCACCAATCCAATGCCTACGAAATTTCCACATATTGTTTCTGCTAAGTTACTACTGCTGTTGCTACTGTTACACTTGCTACAAAATCATTGCTATAACCGTTACTGTTATTGCTACCGTCACCACAACTATCAAAATATCATATTACTTTGCTACTGAGCATATTGCTGCAGATAATTAATCTCCAGGTGTGGTTGAATTGACAACTCAGTTGCTAATACTTGCAAATATTCTTTGGCTCCCCTTGTGTCGAATCAATAAATTTGGGTTGAATACTCTACCCTTGAAAACGGTTACGATCCCCTATACTTGTGGGTCATCAAGACCTTTTTCTGGCGCCGTTGCCGGGGAGCATAGTTATATTTGTTGAGTCACTTGGGATTATTATCTATTTCTCACTATGAAGAATCTGAAGAATACTAAAACTAAGATCGTTCCCTCTAGGACGAGGGGAGGTAAGGAACTGCCATCACACTCTGCACTTGATTCACCTTCTGTTTTGAGTAGACTTGCAACGCCACCACATGCTATTAATCCTGATATGTCGCAAGTTATTGATGCTACTTCTATGAATGCGACTCATGATGATGCTAGTACCTTGCTTGATGAAGATGTGCCGCTAGGTGAATTTCTTGATGAACAAATTGCTAGAGTTAGAGAGAAAGAAACTATTGAAACTGATGAGATCACTGAAACTGATGAAGTACTTGAAACTGAAAATCTTGAAACACCTGTTAGACCTAGCTCTCCTAGATATGAATTTCCAAAGATACCTGAGGGTTATGTTATGGATGGAGAGGTAACTAGAGAAAATTTTGCTTGTAAGGATAGAGATGATCTGAAAAAATTATTATGCAAGTATAAAGAAAAGACTTTGAATGCTAAAATGAAATGTGATCCTCAGTTTGCTACTTCACCTATCTTTGTTGATGATAAGGATTATGAATTCTCTGTCGATCTAGAGTTAATTACTTTGGTTGAATCCGATCCTTTCCATGGCTATGAAACTAAAACTGTAATGGCACACCTTACTAAACTGAATGATATAGCCACCCTTTTTGCTCATGAGGATAAAATTCACTATTACCATATCCTCAAGTTATTTCCGTTCTCATTAAAGGGTGATGCTAAGATATGGTACAATACTCTCGCTCCTGGTTGTGTGCATAGTCCCCAGAATATGATTTATTATTTCTTTGAAAAATATTTTCCCGCTCATAAGAAGCAAGCTGCCTTACATGAAATATTTAACTTTGTGCAAATTAAAGAAGAGAGTCTCCCACAAGCTTGGGGGAGGCTTCTTGTAACACCCCCAGTGTCATGCTACAGTAATCCCCTGTTAATGGTGCCATGTCATCATGTTACTGTTGCTAATCTTCACTTGATCCAAATCACCATTCAAATTCAAATCCAATCTAAAGTCAAAAATTCATATTTGTCAGACATGAAAGCTAAAATGTTCATCATGTGGAAAATATTCCATAACTACTTATGGTGGTGAACCAACATGTTGTAAAATGTTTTAATGCCCTAAACTATTTAAAACATGGGCTAAAACAATTATTTCAATGCTTTTAATTTATAAAGTTGCAAAGTATTTTATTTAAATGCTAACTTAATTGTAGGAGTGGCCTAAGTTATAATGTTATTTTAGGTGCAAGCTTTGTATTTTATAGAACTATTTTGCTTTCTGGAAATAAAAGAAATCAGAGAAGTTCTAAAAGAAAAACAAAAGCAAAGATAAAATAGAAAGGTCGAAGCCCCCTGCACCCCTGAGCTACGGCCCACTCGAGGCAGCCCACCTACCCTACCGGTCGCCTTCTCCTCCTGTTCTCCTGGCGCGACTGCTACAGGGGCGCGTCCCTGTCCGACCAGCTCGCCGGCGCCGCCCCGAGGGGATAAGGGCGCCGTCCCCTCGACGCCTCGAGCCCCCCCTCCACTCACCGCTCTCCCACTTGCTTCTCCCCACTCACTCTTTTCCCCTCGGCTGTGCTCCCTTCCCCCTCAGATCCACCTCGCCCGCTAGTGCCATCACCGTGTCGTTGTCACCACGCATCAGAGCCTCCCCGAGCCTCACGGCGGTGTCCAGGGGCCCCGACGGGTCCTTCTTCGTCAACTACACCACCGGAGCGAGGGTGGAGAGCCTTGACGCTGTCGCCCACGCCGTCTTTGTCCTTGGAACGCCGCCGTCGGTCGCTTTCGATCCACAACCACCGCAGCGTCCCCGCCTCCGTCGAGCCCTTCGCTGCACCCCCCTGTGAGCTCCTCCTCCGACCTTCCTTTCCTCAACCTTGTCCCGTCGTCGGCCGCACTCCGCTGCTCCCGTCGTCGTGCGCTGCGCCCGCAGCTGCCCTTGCCCGTGCGCGGGGGCAACTACTGCTGCTCGTGGCCGCTGCCTGCTACTTTGCCGTTGTTGCCGCTGAAGCTCTGCTGCACTTGCCAGGTGCTGCTGCTCTGCCACACCGCGCGCGCGAGCTCTGCCTGGCCGCACCTGCCGAGCCGCCG
>NC_057796.1:378220794-378227068 GCF_018294505.1 Triticum aestivum
CCCCCTGGCCGCACCGCGCCGGCGCCCCCGCAGCCAGGACGGCCACGACCTCGACCACGCCCGCCCCGTTAGCCCGCTGCACCCGCACGCCCGCTAAACCCCCGGGCCACTTACAAGTGGGGCCCAGCCCCTAAAAAAAGAAACAAAAAATTTAGTTAAATTAATTAATTAACTTAATTAATTTAAACATAATTAGTCTAATTACCTAATTAGTCAATTAGTCAGCACTAACAGAAACTGACATGTGGGTCCCCTGCCTAGTTGACCAGTCAACTGGTCAACAGTTGACCTGGTCAACGGGGTCCACTGTCAGCCTCTGGTGGCCCTGCTGTGTGCACTCTGCTGGGTGCACATAGCAATTTCACCTTTTATTTCGAATTAATAATAATTTCAGAATATTGTTTAAACTTCGGAAATTCATAGAAAATATTACATAACTCGGATCAAAATGTTTTCTACATGAAACTTGCTCAGAACGACGAGAGGAATCCGAATACGTGATCCGTTTACCTGTCAGATGCCTCTAACTATCTGAACACGGAACATTTCCCGTCCGGTCATTTGTCTGACACAGGTCCGGAACCGAGAAAACATTCCCGGTTGTTTCCCCCCTTCACCTATTTCGTGCAGCACTCCGTTAGGTCGACCCTAGTTCTGCTTTTCGTCATGTCATGCTTAGTAATGTATCTGTGTGCTTTATATTTACTGTTTCTTCCCCCTCTTCTCTCCGGTAGACCCCGAGACCGATGATGCCCTGGTGATCGACTACGTCGACAACGACACTTCTTCCTTTTCAGCAGAGCTTCCAGGCAAGCCACCCCTTTGATCATCACGATATCGTCCATTCCATTCCCTCATGCTTGCATTAGATTTTGCTACTGTAATTGATTGCTCCTATTCTGATGCATAGCCTGCTTTTGTAACCTGCTTATTATTACCTACCTGCTTATCCTAAACTGCTTAGTATAGGTTGGTTAGTGATCCATCGGTGACCCCACCTTGTCCTTGTTGCCCCTGCTTCATCATCGAAGACCCGATCAACGAGATCGAAGACCAGGCCCCGGCACCGCACATCACTTTCCCCGTAGTTTCTCGACACTACTGGGTTACTATCGAGTGCCGAGGGTGAGACCTCATCAGCACTTCTGATGTTAACCCTGTAGTGTGGCTATTGGGTCGTGGTCATCGAGGGTGATTCCGCCTTAACCACTTCCGATACGACTCTGTCGTGCAACCCCTCAAGTGTGAACCTCGAGGGTGGATCCTCTTACGTTCACCTTGATGATTACATCGAGTGGAATCCGTCAAGGGTGATTCCTCAGGTTTTCCACTTGGTGTTAGACACACGGTTACTATGGTTACTATGACTTTACACCGAACCCTATTACTAAAGACGGGTTGGCCCTGAGGGGTACCTGCGCGAGCATATTCGTGAGTGATGAGGAGACGGGTTGACCTGGAAGGTGCCCGCGAGATAATTACGAGGCATGGCTGGGCATTCTTAGCCCTTGCCGCAAGTCCTCGAGACGGGGCAACGGGGTCACATCTTTCGTGAGTCTCTGCTTGTTACCGCGCGTTCCTAATCCACTACGATTTGGATATTTGATCTGAGGGGCCTCTGGCCAGATAGCACTAACAATCACATGGGCATAGTATGGGCGTTCTGCGTCGTATGCATCAGCCAAAGCTTAATAGACGTCAGCGACTGAGCGGCGCGCGCCGGGTTGGACTGCGTAAGCACCTGCCTTGTTTAAGGAGGTAGCTAGGTCTGCTCACCGGCCGCGTTCGCAACGTGCAGGAGATCCCAGGGCGATGGCCCATGACCCCTGGGGGCATAGGTTTAGTCCGGCGTGCTGAGCTCTCTATTAAGCCTAGGTCGGGTTGCGGCGTATTGTTTGGCCGAGGCCGGGCATGACCCAGAAAAGTGTGTCCGGCCGGAGTTAATCGAGCGTGGTGGGTAAGTTGGTGCACCCCTGCAGGGAAGAAAACATCTATCGATAGCCTGTCCTACGGTAACAGACACTTGGAGTTGTATCCCAATCGATACAACTAGAACTGGATACTTGAGATGAGACATGAATTTGAGAAATGGATAGTATGGCTCTGGGATTGCTTTCTCGCAGGGAGTCGGGAAAGGATATCTGGCCGAGGTTGATAACACTACTACTACTTTACTTTATGCTATTCTGTACTCTTCTGAATGCTGCAAGATGCTTGGAGCTGCTTGAAGATGCTAGTCTTCGATAGGCTAGGCTTTCCCCTTCTCTTCTGGCATTCTGCAGTCCAGTCCACAGATACAACCCATTTCATTGATACCGATGCATATGTAGTGTAGATCCTTGCTTGCGAGTACTTTGGATGAGTACTCACGGTTGCTTTGCTCCCCCTTTTCCCCTTTCTTCTTCTTTCAGGTTGATGCAACCAGATGTCGGAGCCCAGGAGCCAGATTCCACCGTCGATGCCTACTACTACGTGGAGACCGCCGACGACGAGGAGTAGTTAGGAGGCTCCCAGGCAGGAGGCCTTGCCTTTTCGATCGTAGATGCTTTTGTGCTGGCCTTCTTAAGGAAAACTTGCCTAACTTATGTCTGTACTCAGATATTGTTGCTTCCGCTGACTCTTGGGTTTTCGAGCTTATGTATTCGAGCCCTCGAGGCCCTTGGCTTGTAATATAAAGCTTGTATTATTTTAATTTGTGTCTAGAGTTGTGTTGTGGTATCTTCCCGTGAGTCCTTGATCTTGATCGTACACATTTGCGTGTATGATTAGTGTACGATTGAATCGAGGGCGTCACAAGTTAGTATCAGAGCCAGGTTTCGATCCTCGGACCACGTTCACTGAGATAGCCCCCAGGTACCTATCTTGTGTTGTTTACTTCTGAAGTTTGTGGAATAGGTTCCTAAGATGCCCCTATTGGTTGAACCTATGCCTCCCATAATCCGTTTGAACCCGAGAGTTTTAACGAATATTACTCTTCTGGTGTTTAGCCAGATAACATTTCAACACTACAACTTCATCGAAAGCGAGAAGTAAATGAAATGATATGCATTGAAGAAGTGGGAGTCGACCTTGAACTTTGGGTTGATGCCCATGGACACGATGTAGATCTTATCATGGAAGCTTCTCTTAAAATTAATTATCCCCATGGTATAAGATCATCTTATATCTGGGATTTGATCCTTTGCAACCGTGGTTCTGACCATGATTGTTCCCCTTTGATTTCATTTCTCGGACAAGTTCATGCACTTGTCTTCTGCAGATCAATGCAACTCCGCAACCTCTATTTTGATCTTCCTTCGAGTATACCCTCTAGTATCTCGAGAATATCAAAGAACTGAGTTGCTTCCTATGAGTATTCATCTAGTATTACTTCTCACTGATTTCAGATTTCCCCCCGGGTTCTGAGTTATTACTCACTCGAGAACACCGATAAGAGATTCGATTCCGCACTCTGATTCAATAACTCTAAATAATTTTCATTGCTTACGAGTTTAATAATCCTTCAAGTCATTCCTAGCCTGGTCGGCTATATCATTATCGTGCTAGATTTTAACTGTGCTACCTGGTCCTTCCCGGAGCAGAATTTTCGACGACGAGCTAAGCTTATGTCGATCTTCCTCGTCATACCATTTCGCCATGAACAACAAGCTTGCTTTCGAGTTTGTGTCGTACTCGTGGTTCCAGTAACCTTTCGCTTCATCATTCCATTGACTTGATGTCATCGCCGATCGATTACATCTTCCTGAAATCTCTCGACAAATGTGTCTTTATCATCATCAACTTTCTGAACTCTCCCAGGATATCAATCGAATTCATGATGAGAAATACCATCCTTGCCCCTTGATGATTTGTGTTATCATCGACAAGATTCTTGTCTCCCCCACAACACAAACTTGTTCATATAATTTTGGAAATACATCCTTTGTGACATGTCGATGGATTGCTACTGAACCCATCGGCCACCTTCTCATCTTTTACCTATTAAAATTGCATGAGATGGCCTAAAAATTCCTGATTGATCCTTTGTATTCCCAAGGTCCGATCTTTACCTGATGACCATGTCAATGCTATCCCGAAGCATGACAGTTGTACTCCGAACATCAATAAGAACATTGGGAGCGCAACGCTAACTGTTCTTGATCAATTATCCAAACACCGTTGTATGGGTAAACCTCATAAATTCCTTGCCCCTTATCTATATGGTTTAATACTTGGAGCCCTATCATGCCCTGCCTTTCCTTGGGAAAGTTATACTCCAATACTTGGGTATAAACACCTTTCCTTTCCATTGGTCTGATTATCATAATAATCACATTTTCCTTTCCCTTGTTTTGTTTCACCTTTCTTGTAATCTAACTTGTCTGAGCAGAGTTAAATCCCTGCTTAAGTAAGCACCTCGGTGTACAACTCTGTTAGTAAGACCCTGTTACTATTGTTGATGACATTCCGGTAACCACCGATGGACGAGAACTTTGCCTATTGGTCCGCCTCGTCTTACGAGCAGGAAAATGGTTCTCTTTGTCCCACGCTCTTGGTACCAAACTTTGTTGCCAACATAACTGACAAGCTGTCCTCTGACCCGCCTTGCTATCATGACCGTTCAAGATGTTAGCGCCTTCCTACTTTTGAACCACATGGTGGGCCCATAACCCACAGTTCCACAGGATCGAAACTGACTCTCCTGCACACCCTTGTTTCTAAAAGTTATTTCTCATGCTTGGCTTCATATGTAATTCACGATTCACCTTCCAAGAGATCATCAAATCTTGTATCAGACGCAATACTTATTCTCGTTGCTCTGGACCCCCTTTACACTTTGTTTCAGGCATCGAACGATTGCCTACCCGCTCGAAACTTCCTATTGCACCTTCATATTTTTCTCTCGATGTTTTCTTAAGTTTCAACTCGAGAGATACTTCTGCCACTTTCGCTGAATTGTTCACCAGATAATTAACCCTATAAGGGTCAGTTCTCCCGGAGTTACTCTTTACTTCCCCACTTAAATCTCGGGATGAGATTTCTTGTAGTGGAGGAGATTTGTAACACCCCCAGTGTCATGCTACAGTAATCCCCTGTTAATGGTGCCATGTCATCATGTTACTGTTGCTAATCTTCACTTGATCCAAATCACCATTCCAATTCAAATCCAATCTAAAGTCAAAAATTCATATTTGTCAGACATGAAAGCTAAAATGTTCATCCTGTGGAAAATATTCCATAACTACTTATGGTGGTGAACCAACATGTTGTAAAATGTTTTAATGCCCTAAACTATTTAAAACATGGGCTAAAACAATTATTTCAATGCTTTTAATTAATAAAGTTGCAATGTATTTTATTTAAATGCTAACTTAATTGTAGGAGTGGCCTAAGTTATAATGTTATTTTAGGTGCAAGCTTTGTATTTTATAAAACTATTTTGCTTTCTGGAAATAAAGAAAACAGAAAAGTTCTAAAAGAATAACAAAAGCAAAGACAAAATAGAAAGGCCGCCCCCCTGCCCCTGAGGTGCGGCCCACTTGAGGCAGCCCACCTACCCCACCGGTTGCCTTCTCCTCCTGTTCTCCTGGCGCGACTGCTACACGGGCGCGTCCCCGTCCGACCAGCTCGCCGGCGCTGCCCCGAGGGGATAAGGGCGCCGTCCCCTTGACGCCTCGAGCCCTCCCCTCCACTCACCGCTCTCCCACTTGCTTCTCCCTACTCACTCTCTTCCCCTCGCTGTGCTCCCTCCCCCCTCAGATCCACCTCGCCCGCTAGTGCCATCACCGTGTCGTTGTCGTCACCGCGTATCAGAGCCTCCCAGAGCCTCACGGCGGTGTCCAGGGGCCCCGACGGGTCCTTCTTCGTCAACTATACCACCGGAGCGAGGCTGGAGAGCCTCGATGCCGTCGCCCACGTCGTCTTCGTCCTCGGACCGCCGCCGTCAGTCGCTTTCGATCCACAACCACAGCAGCGTCCCCGCCTCCGTCGAGCCCTTCGCTGCACCCCCCTGTGAGCTCCTCCTCCGACCTCCCCTTCCTCAACCTTGTCCCGTCGTCGGCCGCACCCCGCTGCTCCCGTCGTCGTGCGCTGCGCCCGCAGCTGCCCTTTCCCGTGCGCGGGGGCAACTGCTGCTGCTCGTGGCCGCTGCCTGCTACTTTGCCGCTGTTGCCGCTGAAGCTCTGCTGCTCTTCCCAGGTGCTGCTGCTCTGCCACACCGCGCCCGCGAGCACCGCCTGGCCGCACCTGCCGAGCCGCCGCCCGCGCTTGCTGCCACCGCCGCTCGCCTGCGCCG
>NC_057796.1:378227362-378233674 GCF_018294505.1 Triticum aestivum
CCGCGCCGGCAACCGCTCATCGGCCCTGCCGCCAACCGCTGCCGGCGCCGCCTAGTCCCCTCCTTCCCGCCGCGCCTGCTTCGGCCGGCCGGGATCCTCAGCCGCGCCCCCTGGTCGCACCGCGCCGGCGCCCCCGCAGCCAGGACGGCCACGACCTCGACCGCGCCCTCTCCGTTAGCCCGCTGCACCCGCACACCCGCTAAACCCCCGGGCCACTTACAAGTGGGGCCCAGCCCCTAAAAAAAGAAACAAAAAATTTAGTTAATTTAATTAATTAACTTAATTAATTTAAACATAATTAGTCTAATTACCTAATTAGTCAATTAGTCAGCACTAACAGAAACTGACATGTGGGTCCCCTGCCTAGTTGACCAGTCAACTGGTCAACAGTTGACCTGGTTAACGGGGTCCACTGTCAGCCTCTGGTGGCCCTGCTGTGTGCACTCTGCTGTGTGCACATAGCAATTTCACTTTTTATTTCGAATTAATAATAATTTCAAAATATTGTTTAAACTTCGGAAATTCATAGAAAATAATCCGTAACTCGGAAAATGTTTTCTACATGAAAGTTTCTCAGAAGGACGAGACGAATCCGAATACGCGATCCGTTTACCTGTCAGATGCCTCTAACTATCTGTACATGGAACATTTCCCCTCCGGTCATTTGTGTGACACAGGTCTGGAACCGAGAAAACATTCCCGGTTGTTTTCCCCCTTCACCTATTTCGTGCAGCACTCCGTTAGGTCGACCCTAGTTCTGATTTTCATCATGTGATGCTTAGTAATGTATTTGTGTGCTTTATATTTACTGTTTCTTCCCCCTCTTCTCTCCGGTAGACCCCGAGACCGATGATGCCCTGGTGATCGACTACGTCGACAACGACAGTTCTTCCTTTTCAGCAGAGCTTCCAGGCAAGCCCCCCCTTTGATCATCCCGATATCGCCCATTCCATTCCCTCATGCTTGCATTAGATTTTGCTACTGTAATTGATTGCTCCTATTCTGATGCATAGCCTGCTTTTGTAACCTGCTTATTGTTACCTACCTGCTTATCCTAAACTGCTTAGTATAGGTTGGTTAGTGATCCATCAGTGACCCCCACCTTGTCCTTGTTGCCCCTGCTTCATCATCGAAGACCCGATCAACGGGATCGAAGACCAGGCCCCGGCACCGCACATCACTTTCCCCGTAGTTTCTCGAAACTACTGGGTTACTATCGAGTGCCGAGAGTGAGACCACATGAGCACTTCTGATGTTAACCCTGTAGTGTAGCTATTCGGTCGTGGTCATCGAGGGTGATTCCGCCTTAACCAGTTCTGATATGACTCTGTCGTGCAACCCCTCAAGTGTGAACCTCGAGGGTGGATCGTCTTACGTTCACCTTGATGATTACATCGAGTGGAATCCGTCAAGGGTGATTCCTCAGGTTTTCCCCTTGGTGTTAGACACACAGTTATTATGGTTACTATGACTTTACACCGAACCCTGTTACTAAAGACGGGTTGGCCCTGAGGGGTACCCGTGCGAGCATATTTGCGAGTGATGAGGAGACGAGTTGACCTGGAAGGTGCCCGCGAGATAATTATGAGGCGTGGCCGGACATTCTTAGCCCTTGCCACAAGTCCTCGAGATGGGGCAACGGGGTCACATCTTTCACAAGTCTCTGCTTGTTACAACGCGTTCCTAATCCACTACGATTTGGATATTTGATCCGAGGGGCCTCTGGCCTGATAGCACTAACCATCACGTGGGCATAGTATGGGCGTTCTGCGTCGTATGCATCAGCCGAAGCTTAATAGACGTCAGCGACTGAGCGGCGCGCGCCGGGTTGGACTGCGTAAGCACCTGCCTTGTTTAAGGAGGTAGCTAGGTCTGCTCATCGACCGTGTTCGCAACGAGCAGGAGATCCCGAGGCGATGGCCCATGAACCCTGGGGGCATAGGTTTAGTCCGGCGTGCTGACCTCTCTATTAAGCCTAGGTCGGGTTGCGGCGTATTGTTTGGCCGAGGCCGGGCATGACCCAGAAAAGTGTGTCCGACCGAAGTTAATCGAGCGTGGTGGGTAAGTTGGAGCACCCCTACAGGGAAGAAAACATCTATCGATAGCCTGTCCTACGGTAACGGACACTTGGAGTTGTATCCCGATCGATACAACTAGAACTGGATACTTGAGATGAGACATGGATATGAGAAATGGATAGTATGGCTCTGGGATTGCTTTCTCGCAGGGAGTCGAGAAAGGATCTCTGGCCGAGGTTGATAACACTACTACTACTTTACTTTATGCTATTCTGTACTCTTCTGAATGCTGCAAGATGCTTGGAGCTGCTTGAAGATGCTAGTCTTCGATAGGCTAGGCTTTCCCCTTCTCTTCTGGCATTCTGCAGTCCAGTCCAGAGATACAACCCATTTCATTGATACCGATGCATATGTAGTGTAGATCCTTGCTTGCGAGTACTTTGGATGAGTACTCACGGTTGCTTTACTCCCCCTTTTCCCCCTTTCTTCTTCTTTCAGGTTGATGCAACCAGATGTTGGAGCCCAGGAGCCAGATGCCACCGTCGATGCCTACTACTACGTGGAGACCGCCGCCGACGAGGAGTAGTTAGGAGGCTCCCAGGCAGGAGGCCTTGCCTTTTCGATCGTAGATGCTTTTGTGCTGGCCTTCTTAAGGCAAACTTGTCTAACTTATGTCTATACTCAGATATTGTTGCTTCCGCTGACTCTTGGGTTTCCGAGCTTATGTATTCGAGCCCTCGAGGCCCCTGGCTTGTAATATAAAGCTTGTATTATTTTAATTTGTGTCTAGAGTTGTGTTGTGATATCTTCCCGTGAGTCCTTGATCTTGATCGTACACATTTGCGTGTATGATTAGTGTACGATTGAATCGAGGGCGTCACAAGTTAGTATGAGAGCCAGGTTTCGATCCTTGGACCATGTTCACTGAGATAGCCCCCAGGTACCTATCTTGTGTTGTTTACTTCTGAAGTTTGTGGAATAGGTTCCTAAGATGCCCTATGGGTTGAACCTATGCCTCCCATAATCCGTTTGAACCCGAGAGTTTGAACGAGTCTTACTCTTCTGGTGTTTAGCCAGATAACATTTCAACACTACAACTTCATCGAAAGCGAGAAGTAAATGAAATGATACGCATTGAAGAAGTGGGAGTCGACCTTGAACTTTGTATTCATGCCCATGGACACGATGTAGATCTTATCATGGAAGCTTCTCTTAAAATTAATTATCCCCATGGTATAAGATCATCGTATATCTGGGATTTGATCCTTTGCAACCGTGGTTCTGACCATGATTGTTCCCCTTTGATTCCATTTCTCGAACAAGTTCATGCACTTGTCTTCTGCAGATCAATGCAACTCCGCAACCTCTATTTTGATCTTCCTTCGAGTAGTACCCTCTAGTATCTCGAGAATATCAAAGAACTGAGTTGCTTCCTATGAGTATTCATCTAGTATTACTTCTCACTGATTTCAGATTCCCCCCGGGTTCTGATTTATTACTCACTCGAGAACACCGATAAGAGAATCGATTCCGCAATCTGATTCAATAACTCTAAGTAATTTTCATTGCTTACGAGTTTAATAATCCTTCAAGTCATTCCTAGCCTGGTCGGCTATATCCTTATCATGCTAGATTTTAACTGTGCTACCTGGTCCTTCCCGGAGCAGAATTTTCGATGACGAGCTAAGCTTATGTCGATCTTCCTCGTCATACCATTTCGCCATGAACAACAAGCTTGCTTTCGAGTTTGTGTCATACTCGTGGTTCCAATAACCTTTCGCTTCATCATTCCATTGACTTGATGTCATCGCCGATCGATTACATCTTCCTGAAATCTCTCGACAAATGTGTCGTTATCATCATCAACTTTCTGAACTCTCCCAGGATATCAATCGAATTCATGATGAGAAATACCATCCTTGCCCCTTGATGATTTGTGTTATCATCGACAAGATTCTTGTCTCCCCCACAACACAAACTTGTTCATATAATTTTGGAAATACATCCTTTGTGACATGTCGATGGATTGCTACTGAACCCATCGGCCACCTTCTCATCTTTTACCTATTAAAATTGCATGAGATGTTCTAAAAATTCCTGATTGATCCTTTGTATTCCCAAGGTCCGATCTTTACCTGATGACCATGTCAATGCTATCCCGAAGCATGACAGTGGTACTCCGAACATCAATAAGAACAATGGGAGCGCAAGGTAACTGTTCTTGATCAATTATCCAAACACCGTTGTATGGGTAAACCTCATAAATTCCTTGCCACCTGTCTAAATGGTTTAATACTTGGAGCCCTATCATGCCCTGCCTTTCCTTGGGAAAGTTATACTCCAATACTTGGGTATAAACACCTTTCCTTTCCATTGGTCTGATTATCATAATAATCACATTTTCCTTTCCCTTGTTTTGTTTCACCTTTCTTGTAATCTAACTTGTCCGAGCAGAGTTAAATCCCTGCTTAAGTAAGCACCTCGGTGTACAACTCTGTTAGTAAGACCCTGTTACTATTGTTGATGACATTCCGGTAACCACCGATGGACGAGAACTTTGCCTATTGGTCCGCCTCGTCTTACGAGCAGGAAAATGGTTCTCTTCATCCCACGTCCTTGGTACCAAACTTTGTTGCCAACATAACTGACAAGCTGTCCTCTGACCCGCCTTGCTATCATGACCATTCAAGATGTTAGCGCCTTCCTACTTTTGAACCACATGGTGGGCCCATAATCCACAGTTCCACAGGATCGAAACCGACTCTCCTGCACACCCTTGTTTCTAAAAGTTATTCCTCATGTTTGGCTTCATATGTAATTCGAGATTCACCTTCCAAGAGATCATCAAATCTTGTATCAGACGCAATACTTATTCTCGTTGCTCTGGACCCCCTTTACACTTTGTTTCAGGCATCGACCGATTGCCTACCCGCTCGAAACTTCCTATTGCACCTTCATATTTCTCTCTCGATGTTTTCTTAAATTTCAACTCGAGAGATACTTCTGCCACTTTCCCTGAATTGTTCACCAGATAATTAACCCTATAAGGGTCAGTTCTCCCGGAGTTACTCTTTACTTCCCCACTTAAATCTCGGGATGGGATTTCTTGTAGTGGAGGAGATTTGTAACACCCCCAATGTCATGCTACAGTAATCCCCTGTTAATGGTGCCATGTCATCGTGTTACTGTTGCTAATCTTCACTTGATCGAAATCACCATTCAAATTCAAATCCAATCTAAAGTCAAAAATTCATATTTGTGAGACATGAAAGCTAAAATATTCATCATGTGGAAAATATTCCATAACTACTTATGGTGGTGAACCAACATGTTGTAAAATGTTTTAATGCCCTAAACTATTTAAAACATGGGCTAAAACAATTATTTCAATGCTTTTAATTAATAAAGTTCCAAAGTATTTTATTTAAATGCTAACTTAATTGTAGGAGTGGCCTAAGTTATAATGTTATTTTAGGTGCAAGCTTTGTATTTTATAAAACTATTTTGCTTTCTGGAAATAAAAGAAAACAAAAAAGTTCTAAAAGAAAAACAAAAGCAAAGATAAAATAGAAAGGCCGAAGCCCCCTGCCCCCTGAGCTACGGCCCACTCGAGCCAGCCCACCTACCCAACCAGTCGCCTTCTCCTCCTGTTCTCCTGGCGCGACTGCTACAGGGGCGCGTCCCCGTCCGACCAGCTCGCCGGCGCTGCCCCGAGGGGATAAGGGCACCGTCCCCTCGACGCCTCGAGCCCTTCCCTCCACTCACCGCTCTCCCACTTGCTTCTCCCCACTCACTCTCTTCCCCTCGGCTGTGCTCCCTTCCCCCTCAGATCCACCTCGCCCGCTAGTGCCATCACCGTGTCGTCGTCGTCACCGCGCATCAGAGCCTCCCCGAGCCTCACGGCGGTGTCCAGGGGCCCCGACGTGTCCTTTTTCGTCAACTACACCACTGGAGCGAGGCTGGAGAGCCTCGACGCCGTCGCCCACGTCGTCTTCGTCCTCGGACCGCCGCCGTCGGTCGCTTTCGATCCACAACCACCGTAGCGTCCTCGCCTCCGTCGAGCCCTTCGCTGCACCCCCCTGTGAGCTCCTCCTCCGACCTCCCCTTCCTCAACCTTGTTCTGTCGTCGGCCGCACTCCGCTGCTCCCGTCGTCGTGCGCTGCGCCCGCAGCTGCCCTTGCCCGTGCGCGGGGGCAACTGCTGCTGCTCGTGGCCGCTGCCTGCTACTTTGCCGCTGAAGCTCTGCTGCTCTTGCCAGGTGCTGCTGCTCTGCCGCACCGCGCGCGCGAGCTCT
>NC_057796.1:378234095-378239024 GCF_018294505.1 Triticum aestivum
CTGGCCGCACCGCGCCGGCGCCCCCGCAGCCAGGACGGCCATGACCTCGACCGTGCCCGCCCCGTTAGCCCGCTGCACCCGCACGCCCGCTAAACCCCCGGGCCACTTACAAGTGGAGCCCAGCCCCTAAAAAAAGAAACAAAAAATTTAGTTAAATTAATTAATTAACTTAATTAATTTAAACATAATTAGTCTAATTACCTAATTAGTCAATTAGTCAGCACTAACAAAAACTGACATGTGGGTCCCTTGCCTAGTTGACCAGTCAACTGGTCAACAGTTGACCTGGTCAACGGGGCCCACTGTCAGCCTCTGGTGGCCCTGCTGTGTGCACATAGCAATTTCACCTTTTATTTCGAATTAATAATAATTTCAGAATATTGTTTAAACTTTTGAAATTCATAGAAAACAATCCGTAACTCGGATGAAAATGTTTTCTACATGAAAGTTTCACAGAACGACGAGACGAATCCGAATACGCGATCTGTTTACCTGTCAGATGCCTCTAACTATCTGAACATGGAACATTCCCCCTCCGGTCATTTGTCTGATACAGGGCCGGAACCGAGAAAACATTCCCGGTTGTTTTCCCCCTTCACCTATTTCGTGCAGCACTACGTTAGGTCGACCCTAGTTCTGCTTTTCGTCATGTCATGCTTAGTAATGTATCTGTGTGCTTTATATTTACTGTTTCTTTCCCCTCTTCTCTCTGGTAGACCCCGAGACTGATGATGCCCTGGTGATCGACTACGTCGACAACGAAACTTCTTCCTTTTCAGCAGAGCTTCCAGGCAAGCCCCCCCCTTTGATCATCCCGATATCGCCCATTCCATTCCCTCATGCTTGCATTAGATTTTGCTACTGTAATTGATTGCTCCTATTCTGATGCATAGCCTGCTTTTGTAACCTGCTTATTGTTACCTACCTGCTTCTCCTAAACTGCTTAGTATAGGTTGGTTAGTGATCCATCAGTGACCCTCACCTTGTCCTTGTTGCCCCTGCTTCATCATCGAAGACCCGATCAACGGGATCGAAGACCAGGCCCCGGCACCGCACATCACTTTCCCCGTAGTTGCTCGACACTACTGGGTTACTATCGAGTGCCGAGGGTGAGACCTCATCAGCACTTCTGATGTTAACACTGTAGTGTAGCTATTCGGTCGTGGTCATCGAGGGTGATTCCGCCTTAACCAGTTCCGATACGACTCTGTCGTGCAACCCCTCAAGTGTGAACCTCGAGGGTGGATCCTCTTACGTTCACCTTGATGATTACATCGAGTGGAATCCGTCAAGGGTGATTCCTCAGGTTTTCCCCTTGGTGTTAGACACATGGTTACTATGGTTACTATGACTTTACACCGAACCCTGTTACTAAAGACGGGTCGGCTCTGAGGGGTACCCGCGCGAGCATATTTGCGAGTGATGAGGAGACGGGTTGACCTGGAAGGTGCCCGCGAGATAATTACGAGGCGTGGCCGGGCATTCTTAGCCCTTGCCGCAAGTCCTCGAGACGGGGCAATGGGGTCACATCTTTCGTGAGTCTCTGCTTGTTACCGCGCGTTCCTAATCCACTACGATTTGGATATTTGATCCGAGGGGCCTCTGGCCTGATAGCACTAACCATCACGTGGGCATAGTATGGGCGTTCTGCGTCGTATGCATCAGCCGAAGCTTAATAGACGTCAGCGACTGAGCGGCGCGCGCCGGGTTGGACTGCGTAAGCACCTGCCTTGTTTAAGGAGGTAGCTAGGTCTGCTCACCGGCCGCGTTCGCAACGTGCAGGAGATCCCGGGGTGATGGCCCATGACCCCTGGGGGCATAGGTTTAGTCCGGCGTGCTGACCTCTCTATTAAGCCTAGGTCGGGTTGCGGCGTATTGTTTGGCAGAGGCCGGGCATGACCCAGAAAAGTGTGTCCGGCTGGAGTTAATCGAGCATGGTGGGTATGTTGGTGCACCCCTGCAGGGAAGAAAACATCTATCGATAGCCCGTCCTACGGTAACGGACACTTGGAGTTGTATCCCGATCGATACAACTAGAACTGGATACTTGAGATGAGACATGGATATGAGAAATGGATAGTATGGCTTTGGGATTGCTTTCTCGCAGGGAGTCGAGAAAGGATCTCTGGCCGAGGTTGATAACACTACTACTACTTTACTTTATGCTATTATGTACTCTTCTGAATGCTGCAAGATGCTTGGAGCTGCTTGAAGATGCTAGTCTTCGATAGGCTAGGCTTTCCCCTTCTCTTCTGGCATTCTGCAGTCTAGTCCACAGATACAACCTATTTCATTGATACCGATGCATATGTAGTGTAAATCCTTGCTTGCAAGTACTTTGGATGAGTACTCACGGTTGCTTTGCTTCCCCTTTTCCCCCTTTCTTCTTCTTGCAGGTTGATGCAACCAGATGTCGGAGCCCAGGAGCCAGATGCCACCGTCGATGCCTACTACTACATGGAGACCGCCGACAACGAGGAGTAGTTAGGAGGCTCCCAGGCAGGAGCTTTTTCGATCGTAGATGCTTTTGTGCTGGCCTTCTTAAGGCAAACTTGTCTAACTTATGTCTGTACTCAGATATTGTTGCTTCCGCTGACTCTTGGGTTTTCGAGCTTATGTATTCGAGCCCTCGAGGCCCTTGGCTTGTAATATAAAGCTTGTATTATTTTAATTTGTGTCTACAGTTCTGTTGTGATATCTTCCCATGAGTCCTTGATCTTGATCGTACACATTTGCGTGTATGATTAGTGCACGATTGAATCGAGGGTGTCACACTTCTCCAGTTGCTTAATGCTTTGTCTGATCATCCACTTAAGAAAAATGAAATACTCGATATCTTGTATAATGGACTAACCGATGCTTCTAGGGACTTCCTAGATAGTTGTGCTGGTTGTGTTTTCAGGGAACGAACTGTTGAACAAGCTGAGGAACTATTGAATAATATATTGGAAAATTATGATGATTGGATTCTTCCTGAACCACCGCATAAACCCACTCCGAAGAAGAGGGGAATCTTATATCTCAGTCCAGAAGATATGCAAGAGGCAAAGAAATCTATAAAGGAAAGGAGTATTAAAGCAGAGGATGTTAAAAATTTACCACCTATCGAAGAAATACATGGCCTCGACACACCACCACCATCACAGGTGGTAGAGATGAATTCTTTATTAAAGTTTGATGAAGGTGATATCCCTTATAATAAACATCCTAGTCAGTGCTTATATGAGTTTGACAACTACATTATGAAACAAGATCATTTCAATGCTAATGTTATGAAACAATTGAAATATAATTCTGATATGATTGCTCGCTTGAGTGACTTGCTATTTAGAATCTTCAATGATGTTAGAGGTGTGGGAAAACATGCCTCTATGGTTCAAACTCAACTGGAACAAGTTGCTAAATCTCAAAGAGAATTGCTTGCTGAAATGAACAACAACATACATGACTTTGCTGTTAGAGTAGCAACTAGAGGAGGTAAAATGACTCAGAAACCACTTTATCCTGAGGGACACCCTAAAATAATTGAAAAAGACTCTCAAAAAATTAACACTGCTGCTCCTAGTCCTTCTAAAAAGAAGAAGAAAAAGAAAAATGGTAGGACTTTGTATGCTTCTAGTGAACCTGAAATAGAAAGATAATGATAATGATGTTTCTATCTCTGATGCTGGAACTCAATCTGGTAATGAACATTCACCTAGTGATAATGAAAAAGATAATGAGGATGTTCATGAAGACACTCAACCAAACAATGATAAAGAACCAGATAATGATGTTGAGATAGAACCATCTGTTGATCTTGATAGCCCACAACCTAAAAATAAAAGATATGATAAAAGAGACTTTGTGGCTAGAAAATATGGAAGAGAAAGAGAACCATGGGTCCAAAAACCCATGCCCTTTCCACCTAAATCAACTAATAAGAAAGACGAAGAAGAATTGGAACGCTTTGCTGAAATGCTTAGGCCAGTCTTTTTGCACACTCACTTGACTAATATATTAAAGATGGCCCCTTATGCAAAATATATGAAAGACATCATCTCTAATAAAAGAAAAACATCGGAAGCTGAAATCTTCACTATGCTTGCTAATTATTCTTTTAAGGATGGAGTCCCTAAAAAACTTGGAGATCCGGGAATACCAACTATACCTTGCTCCATAAAAAGAAATTATGTTAAAACTGCTTTGTGTGATTTAGGAGTTGGTGTTAGTGTTATGCCTTTCTCTTTATATAAATTCACACCTACTGAAATATCTTTGCAAATGGCTGATAAATCAACTGCCATACCTATCGGTATTTGTGAGGATGTCCCCGTTGTTGTTGCAAATGTTACTATCTTAACTGACTTTGTTATACTTGAGATGCCCGAAGACGATAACATGTCGATTATCCTTGGTTGACCCATCTTGAATACTACAGGGGCTGTTATTGATTGCAATAAAAGCAAGGTCACTTTTCATATCAATGGTAATGAGCATACGGTGCACTTTTCAAAGAAATAATTTCAAGTGAATGGTGTTAATGTTATTGAAAAATCTCCGACACTCACTATCGAAAGTTTTCAACTACCTCTACCTACTGCCAAAAAGAATTATGAAATGCTTATTGTGGGGGACATGCATATCCCCGTTGAGGCAACTTAGTGTTTTTACGAAAGTTCCTCGGTTTCATGCTAATCAAAGGTGGTTGTTAATAAGACTTGATCAACCTTATTAATGGATCATCTTTGAGATGTATGAAGTTGGTGAATTTAGTAGGCATTACCTTCTGTCCTTACCTTTTGTTTTCTGTTTTTCTTAGTTAAATAAAATAAAATGTCATGTTTTATCTATTTTCTGATTTTCCCGTGCAATAAAAACTGACCAAAAAATAAAAGTTCTCAGAATGCCCTGAAAATTTAATATGATTTTTTTGTGAATATTGAAGAA
>NC_057796.1:378239286-378260580 GCF_018294505.1 Triticum aestivum
GCGCGCCAGCAGCCCCAAGCGCGCATGGCTGTTGCCAACACCGGGCATGCATAGATGGAGACCAACAGAAACTAGACGCCATGTCAGAGGGACCAACAAAAAAGGCCTCCAGGACGGTTTCGGCGCAAAATGGATGGGTAGAAGGTGTCGATGTTGCCCACAAATGTCGGAGTAGACAAAATGGACGGGCAAGATGACAGTGATGCAGGCGACGAGCGTGTGCTGGACGAAGACGAAGGGTGGTCGGTGGAATCAAAGGTAGCCTGAGGGGGGCCATGTCAGTTGCCTGTAGAAGCGCGGCAGCGGTGCTCGTAGTAGGCTAAGAAGAACACTGCAATATAATGAAAACCATGCGCGGACGACCGCGAGATCCTATGCCTAGGGAGGCGGCGCAATGGGCGCCACGATAGACTTTAACGTGCGGGACCGGTGAGGTGGACGGCATGCGGTGGCGCTGCAACCCGAATGGGTGACGAGGCGGCAACCCGTGTTTTGATACAACGGCGAATAAAACCTCAAGGCGGCGGCAATGCGGTCCGAAGAGATTACGCAGTGGCAGCCTATTGCTTAATCGGTAAAGAGGCACGTATACTTGGTGAAGATATGCACATGAATATGCAAAGGCGTGCGCAAACGACTGATCACGTCGGTCGTGCAATGCGGATGTAGCGGATCGCGTGCGCTCGGATAATCAATTTGATTGCTCGAGAAGTGGGGAACGCTCGGGGATGGCGAAGTGCAGCTGGACGAGTATTGCAACCAAGCCACCAAGACCACGCGTGAACCGACGCGCCAATGGCCGGCGCATGCACACGGCCAACGCCCAAGCATGGCGTGTAAGGCTGGTCGTAATGGTGAGCATCATATATTAGTATCATGCATATGATATTGGTGTATGATACTATGTCCGTAATGCATAGTATCACAAGTTAGTATTTTAGGTTGCCTTATTAATTACCATGCATGACATAAAGTAGTACATCATTTAATATGATACGGTATCATGATATGCTACCACACCCTCTTTTTTCTCATTTAATTATGTGACACATCATCTAAAAAGTCTAGTTGGCATGCATAATACCACTTATGATACTTTCATTACGGCCAGCTAAGTGCGCATCACAACGCAGCCGACCAACGCATCACGTGTGTGGTGTTGGTGGCCAAGCCATGCAAGGCAAGGGAAGCATCCTGATGCAACCGAGCGGGATGGAGGTATGGTTGATGTAGGGCTCCCAATCGGATCAAGGCGACGACGGCCGCTGGAGAATGATGCACGATGACACATCACGTGTCGCTCCAGTCCGCGTAGTCAAGGAAGAGGCTGGTGTAGTCGACGCCGATGTTGGAGTAGAGGCACTCGAAGGGTAGTCAATGTGCGGCGGACGATACAAACTATCTTAGATCAGAAAAAAAAGAACACCGATCAATTGTTCACCGAGAAGGGAAAACCCTAATTAATGGATCGAAAAAAATACACTCTAGAGCAAACGATTAACATGATCGATGGACGAACCCTAGCTATGGGTTGTTCAACCCCTGAAGGAGATCATGGAGGTTGACCTCACCGGGGCGACGTAGTGCGGAAGTGGTGGTGGAGCTAGGTCTAAGAACTTGCGGTCGGTACCATGTAAGAGGATCAGAGAGGAGAGTATTCGCGTAATGCGGTGCATGTTGTATTGAGCCTCTCGAACAGTTTATATAAAATACAAAACTTAGAAGGCAATAAGCCTCTTCTAAAGATAAGGTAGAAAGTGATTACAAATCATATTCCATCAAATATAAAGTTTAACATCGCTGTCTCTTTTCTAGTGAGGCCCAATCACTTCTGCTAGTGATGTGCTTTAATCACGTAGTCCCAGGACAACTCAAGACCATCAACATGCTCTTGGACGTTGGAGTGCCAAGTTAGAAGGTAGGAACCATCAAATAGACTGATCGCCTACGTGTTTGCCCGGCCTCCGCATCCTTGCAACCCACTCAAAAATGACGAGGAATCAACGAAAGTGTTGGTAGGTAACCTGATTATCTAACTAACTCTCCTGTACAAATGTAGAGTTTTTCTTAAAATAATTTAGAATCAAACTAACGATGCAGAGTTTTTTTAAAGAATATTCAAACTCTGACCTGCGTATTTTTGCCATATTTTTTTCGCGGGAAAACTTCCAATCTATTCATCTTCAATCATGGCAGTACAACGAACACCAGGAATAAAAATTACATCCAGATCCATAGACCATCCAGCAACGACTTCAAGCACTGAAGCGTGAAGCGAGACGAAGGAACCATGATTAAAGGATGCACTTAGAAATGTTTTTTAAGGTGGCTATTTCTAAACATAAAATGGGCTGGCACAGGTCAAATGGAAATGCTCATATACACGCATTGTACGAACACATGCATGCACCAGCCCCTACTATGAGCATCTTTGAGATACCGAACTGACACAACATCCTCAGATCGACGAAGTCACCACATGCGCCCCAAACTCAACGAATGCACTTAATGAACATGGCAAGAAAGGCTGAAATAAATCCAAAAAAATGCGAGCACCAGCGCTAAAGTTTGGAACTTGAACCCTGGTGAGGTGGTACCACCACAAGAAATCTAACCATCTTGGTTACGGTCAGTTCACAACATAAAATGAGTTCGCATAGTAAAATTGACCATATTTTGGAAATGGACATGAGGAAGTAAAATTTTACAATGTTACAAACTCCATTGTCCGGTCAGGTCAATATTCTAAAAGAAATATTGAGCAAGGCAATTGGATGGGAAAGGTCGGTCCAACAGAAAAAACCTATTAAGTACTAAGGTCATACAAGTTCTCTTATACTTGGGCTCTTATACCGACTTAAATAGACAATGGTTATCATAATATGTGGTGCTATGTCAAACCTACTCGAAACTTTAAAATATGTACTCACCAAAAAAATGGTGAAATCACATGTGGGTTTACACCCGACCTTTCCCATTCTAACCGTGTGTAAAGATGGAGAATTCACATGCCATTCCCATTATAAAGTTGTTCATGCATGTCGAAAATGCACGTTTATACAGGAAAATGCTATATATGTGCCAAAAAAAGAAAAGAAAAATAATCTTAAAAATATAATGTAAAATAAATTTTTTAGAAAACAAAGATATACACTAAAGGAGGGAAAAAGTAAATGTTTTTACACAATTCAGGAGAAGATGCTAGCCAATCAAATCAAATACATGAATAGAGAGGTGGCGAGCCTTTGAATTTTCCAGCCTTAACTCACATATGCTTCAAGGGAATCATTGTGCACATTGGCAAGCTGTCAAACACAAATATTTAGCCATTACACTTATATAACTGTGCATTTATTTCCTAGCAAAATCAATAAATATATAATCCCATAGAAGTAGTTTTGGCAAAAGGATATTCTGATGTATTAGTGAAGAATTTGAATAGACTTGTACGTATATATTAATATTCCAATTTGCATTTGGGCACAATTCAGTTTTTTATCTCTACATGAACGGTTCAAATTTCTAATCAAGTTTTAGCAGGACGGGCAACCGTATCATGACTAATGAAACTATTTTTGAAAAGGAAATGATTCCCTTTACCCGGTCATCCAACGCGGGTCGTTCGCAACCTCTAGCGCGCGACACATGTCTAGTGTGACCCTCCACGCCCCTCATACTTTTTATCTATTGCAAAAAAATAAAAAAAATCTGCAATAGGACTTCTGTTGCAAAAAGTTTTGCAATACGACCTCTGTTTTTGCAAAAAGGATTCTACAACATGATCTCTGTTGCAAAAGGATTCTTCAACATGACCTTTGTTGTAATTATGTGAAACAGAGAAAAAAGAAATAAGGTTCAAAATATATTTGCAATAACGCTCTTATTGCAAAAGGCCGAGCGCAACAAGGCTCTTGTTGTAGAGATTGGAGGAAAAAAATGTTTCGGGGCTTTTTGCAACAAGTTCGCTGTTGCAGAGAGACGTGCACAACTTTGCTTGGTACAATTCGGTTGACTCATGTGAAGGAGATCCTACGGCTCTGTCTCACTCCGAGGGTAGAGGAGGCAATCGATCTTTTCCATTGCTTCAACCGCCCGACGCCTACCATGGACCTTTTGGAACAAATAAATGCATACTTAGAAAAAAGTATTTTACAAAGGAAGCACACATGAGAACTACTATGAGAATAGGAGGCACCAGATATATCCTCGCAGTTGTAGTTGGTTCATAAAAATCTCTTTTCTCTCATTCTCTCTATATTTTCTAGTGAGGTCCAATCACTTATGCTAGTGATGTGCTTTAATCACGTAGTCCTAGAATAACTAAACCACATCAATATTCTCTTGGACATTGGAATGCCATGTTAGATAGTAGGAACCATAAAAAAATAGACTTATTGCCAACGTGGTAGTCCGACCTCCGCATCCTTGCAACCCGAGCAAAAAACGACGAGGAATCAACGAAAGCTTGGGTAGGTAACCTGATTATCTATCTTTCATTTTAGAATTATCAATTAACTCTCTTGTACCAATGTAGAGTTTTTCTTATAATAATCTAGATTAAAACTAACATTGCAGAGTTTTTTTAAGAAAAGATTCAAACTCTGACATGTCTATTTGCACCATATTTAATTTATATGAAATCAGAAAATTGAACTAAGGTTAAAGGATGCACTTAGAAATGTTGGGTTTTAAAGGTGGCTACTTTTTCTAAACATAAAACAAAAACATAAAATTGGTTGGAAGAGGGTTAAATGCAAATGCTCACATACACGCATTGTATGAACGCATGCACACACCTGCCCCTACTATGAGCATCTTCGAGATACTGAACCGACACAACATCCTGAGATGGACGATGTCACCACACGCACGTCATAGTCAATGAAAACGCCTCTTGCACTTAACGAACATTGCCAGAATGTCTGGAATAAATCCGGAAAAATGCGAGCACCAGCGCTAAAGTCTGGAACTTGAACCCTGGTGAGGTTTTTTCATAGCAAGATCTATCTATGTGATGCATAGCAACGAGCGGGAGAGTGTGTCCACGTACCCACGTAGACCGAAAGCGGAAGCGTTAAGTAACGCGGTTGATGTAGTCGAACGTCTTCGCGATCCAACCGATCAAGTACCGAACGCACGGCACCTGCGCGATCTGCACACGTTCAGCTCGGTTGCCGATAACTTTAACAAAACATGATCATCTCATACAACAATTTATATCTCATCACGTCTTTGACCATATCACATCACAACATGCCCTGCAAAAACAAGTTAGACGTCCTCTACTTTGTTGTTGCAAGTTTTACATGGCTGCTACGGGCTTAGCAAGAACCGTTCTTACCTACGCATCAAAACCAGAACGATTTTTCGTCAAGTGTGTTGTTTTAACCTTCAACAAGGACCGGGCGTAGTCAAACTCGATTCAACTAAGGTTGGAGAAATAGACACCCACTAGCCACCTGTGTGCGAAGCACGGCGGTAGAACCAGTCTCATGAACGCGGTCATGTAATGTCGGTCTGGGCCGCTTCATCCAACAATACTGCCGAATCAAAGTATGACATGCTGGTAAGCAGTATGACTATTATCGCCCACAACTCTTTGTGTTCTACTCGTGCATATAAGATCTACGCATAGACCTGGCTCGGATGCCACTGTTGGGGAAGGCAGTATTTCAAAAAAATTACCTACGATCACGCAAGATCTATCTATGTGATGCATAGCAACGAGCGGGAGAGTGTGTCCACGTACCCTCGTAGACCGAAAGCGGAAGCGTTAAGTAACGCGGTTGATGTAGTCGAACGTCCTCGCGATCCAACCAATCAAGTACCGAACGCACGACACCTCCGCGATCCGCACACGTTCAGCTCGGTGACGTCCCTCGAACTCTTGATACAGCTGAGGCCGAGGGAGAGTTCCGTCAACACGACGGCGTGGTGACGGAGTTGATGAAGTTACCGACGTAGGGCTTCGCCTAAGCACTACAACGATATGACCGAGGTGGAAATCTGTGGAGGGGGGCACCGCACACGGCTAAGATCAAATTTGATGTGTTCTAGGGTGCCCCCCTCCCCACGTATATAAAGGAGGGAGGGGGAGGCCGGCCGGCCCTCATAGGCGCGCCAAGGGGGGAGGAATCCTCCTCCTAGTAGGAGTAGGACTCCCCCCTTTCCTAGTCCTACTAGGAGAAGAAGGAAGGAGGGGGAAAGAGAAGGAAGGAGGGGGCGCCGCCCCTCCCCTAGTCCAATTCGGACTAGGCCCATGGGGAGGCGCGCGGCCAGCCCTTGGCAGCCCCTCTCTCTCCCCTAGGCCCAATAAGGCCCATTACTTCTCCGGTGGTTCCGATAACCCTTCCGACACTGATATTTATCCAGTGACCCTCGGAACTCATCCGGTGTCCGAATAACATCGCCCAATATATCATTCTTTATGTCTCGACCATTTCGAGACTCCTCGTCATGTCTGTGATCACATTCGGGACTCCGTACTACCTTCGGTACATCAAAACACATAAACTCATAATACCGATCGTCATCGAACGTTAAGCGTGCGGACCCTACGGGTTCGAGAACTATGTAGACATGACCGAGACTCATCTCCGGTCAATAACCAATAGCGGAACCTGGATGCTCATATTGGCTCCCACATATTCTACGAAGATCTTTATCGGTCAAACCGCATAACAACATACGTTGTTCCCTTTGTCATCGGTATGTTACTTGCCCGAGATTCGATCATCAGTATCCTCATACCTAGTTCAATCTCGTTACCGGCAAGTCTCTTTAATCGTTCCGTAATGCATCATCCCGTAACTAACTCATTAGTCACATTGCTTGCAAGGCTTATGGTGATGTGCATTACCGAGAGGGCCCAGAGATACCTCTTCGATTCACGGAGTGACAAATCCTAATCTTGATCTATGCCAACCCAACAAACACCTTCAGAGACACCTGTAGAGCATCTTTATAATCACCCAGTTATGTTGTGACGTTTGATAGCACACAAGGTGTTCCTCCGGTACTCGGGAGTTGCATAATCTCATAGTCAGAGGAACTTGTATTAGTCATGAAGAAAGCAATAGCAATAAAACTAAACGATCATTTATGCTAAGCTAACAGATGGGTCTTGTCCATCACATCATTCTCCTAATGATGTGACTCCGTTCATCAAATGACAACACATGTCTATGGTCAGGAAACTTAACCATCTTTGATTAATGAGCTAGTCTAGTAGAGGCATACTAGGGACACTTTGTTTTGTCTATGTATTCACACATGTATCAAGTTTCCGGTTAATAAAATTCTAGCATGAATAATAAACATTTATCATGATATAAGGAAATAAAATAATAACTTTATTCTTGCCTCTAGGGCATATTTCCTTCAGTCTCCCACTTGCACTAGAGTCAATAATCTAGTTCACATCGCCATGTGATTTAACACCAATAGTTCACATCACCATGTGATTAACACCCATAGTTCACATCGCCATGTGACCAACACTCAAAGGGTTTACTAGAGTCAATAATCTAGTTCACATTGCTATGTGATTAACAGCCAAGAGCACTAAGGTGTGATCATGTTTTGCTTGTGAGATAAATTTAGTCAACGGATCTGCCATATTCAGAGCCGTATGTATTTTGCAAATTTCTATGTTTACAATGCTCTGCACGAAGCTACTCTAGCTAATTGCTCCCACTTTCAGTATGTATCTAGATCGAGACTCAGAGTCATCCAGATCGGTGTCAAAGCTTGCATCGACGTAGCTCTTTACGACGAACTCTTTATCACCTCCATAATCGAGAAACATATCCTTATTCCACTAAGGATAATTTTGACCGTTGTCCAGTGATCCACTCCTGGATCAGTATTGTACCCTCTTGCCAAACTCATGGCGAGGTACACAATAGGTCTGGTACACAGCATAACATACTTTATAGAATCTATGACTGAGGCATAGGGAATGACTTTCATTCTATTTCTATTTTCTGTCATGGTCGGGTTTTGAGTCTTACTCTAGTTCACACCTTGCAACACAGACAGGAACTCCTTCGTTGACTTTTCCATTTTGAACTACTTCAAAATCTTATCAAGGTATGTATTCATTGAAAAATCTTATCAAGTGTCTTGATCTATCTCTATAGATCTTGATGCTCAATATGTAAGCAACTTCACCGAGGTCTTTCTTTGAAAAACTCCTTTCAAACACTCCTTTACGCTTTCCAGAAAATTCCACATCATTTCCGATCAACAATATGTCATTCACATATACTTATCAGAAAGGCTATAGTGCTCCCACTCACTTTCTTGTAAATACAGGCTTCACCACAAGTCTGTATAAAACCATATGCTTTGATCACACTATCAAAGCGTATACTCCAACTCCGAGAGGCTTGCACCAGTCCATAAATGGATCGTTGGAGCTTGCACACTTTGTTAGCACCTTTAGGATCGACAAAACCTTCTGGTTGCATCATATACAACTCTTATTTGAGATATCCATTAAGGAATGTAGTTTTGACATCCATTTGCCAAATTTCATAAAATGCGGCAATTGCTTACATGATTCGGACAGACTCTAAGCATCGATACGAGTGAAAAAATCTCATCGTAGTCAACACCTTGAACTTGTCGTTTGCGACAATTCGAGCTTTGTAGATAGTAACACTACTATCAGCGTCTGTCTTCCTCTTGAAGATCCATTTATTCTCAATGGCTCACCGATCATCGGGCAAGTCAATCAAAGCCCATACTTTGTTCTCATACATGGATCCCATCTCAGATTTCATGGCCTCAAACCATTTCGCCGAATCTGGGCTCATCATCGCTTCGTCATAGTTTGTAGGTGCGTCATGGTCTAGTAACATGATTCCTAGAATAGGATTACCGTATCACTCTGGTGCGGAACATATTTTGTTTGACCTACGAGGTTCGGTAGTAACTTGATCTGAAGTTTCATGATCATCATCATTAACTTCCTCACTAAATGGTGTATTCATCACTGGAACTGATTTCTGTGATGAACTACTTTCCAATTTGGGAGAAGGTACAATTACCTCATCAAGTTTTACTTTCCTCCCACTCACTTCTTTCGAGAGAAACTCCTTCTCTAGAAAGGATCCATACTTAGCAACGAATATCTTGCCTTATGATCTGTGATAGAAGGTGTACCCAACAGTTTCCTTTGGGTATCCTATGAAGACACATTTCTCCGATTTGGGTTCGAGCTTATCAGGTTGAAGCTTTTTCACATACGCATCGGAGCCCCAAACTTTAAGAAACGACAGCTTAGGTTTCTTGCTAAACCATAGTTCATATGGTGTCGTCTCAACGGATTTAGATGATGCCCTATTTAACGTGAATGCAGGTGTCTCTAATGCATAACCCCAAGTAAATCAGTAAGAGACATCATAGATCGCACCATATCCAATAAAGTACGGTTACGACGTTCGGACACACCATTACGCTGTGGTGTTCCAGTGGCGTGAGTTGTGAAACTATTCCACATTGTTCAAATGAAGACCAAACTCATAACTCAAATATTAATCTCCACGATCAGATCGTAGAAACTTTATTTTCTTGTTACGATGATTTTCCACTTCACTATGAAATTCTTTGAACTTTTCCAAATGTTTCAGACTTATGTTTCATTAAGTAGATATACCCATATCTGCTCAAATCATCTGTGAAGGTCAGAAAATAACGATACCCGCCGCGAGCCTTAACACTCATCGGACTGAATACATCAGTATGTATTATTTCCAATAAGTCAGTTGCTCGCTCCATTGTTCCGGAGAACGGAGTCTTAGTCATCTTGCTCATGAGGCATGGTTCGTAAGCATCAAGTGATTCATAATCAAGTGATTCCAAAAGTCCATCAGCATGGAGTTTCTTCATGCGCTTTACAACAATATGACCTAAACGGCAGTGCCACATGTAAGTTGCACTATCATTATTAACTTTGCATCTTTTGGCTTCAATATTATGAATATGTGTATCACTACGATCGAGATTCAATAAACCATTTATATTGAGTGTATGACCATAGAAGGTTTTATTCATGTAAATAGAACAACAATTATTCTTTGACTTAAATGAATAACCGTATTGCAATAAACATGATCAAATCATATTCATGCTCAACGCAAACACCAAATAACATTTATTTTAGGTTCAACACTAATCCCGAAGGTAAAGGGAGTGTGCGATGGTGATCTTGTCAACCTTGGAATCACTTCCAACACACATCATCACCTCGCCCTTAACTAGTCTCTGTTTATTTTACAACTCCCGTTTTGAGTTACTACTCTTAGCAACTGAACCAGTATCAAATACCGAGGGGTTGCTATGAACACTAGTAAAGTACACATCAATAACATGTATATCAAATATACCTTTGTTCACTTTGCCATCCTTCTTATCCGCCAAGTATCTAGGGTAGTTCCACTTCCAGTGACCGTTCCTTTTGCAGTAGAAGCACTCAGTTTCAGGCTTAGGTCTAGCTTTGGGCTTCTTCACGGGAGTGAAAACTTGCTTGTCATTCTTCTTGAAGTTCCCTTTCTTTTCCCTTTCCCTTTTCTTGAAACTAGTGATTTTGTTTAACCATCAACACTTGATTCTTTTTCTTGATTTCTACCTTCGCCGATTTCAATATCGCGAAGAGCTCGGGGGTCGTTTTCATCATCCCTTGCATATTATAGTTCATCACGAAGTTCCAGTAACTTGGTGATAGTGACTAGAGAACTTTGTCAATCACTATCTTATCTGGAAGATTAACTCCCACTTGATTCAAGCAATTGTAGTACCCAGACAATCTGAGTACATGCTCACTGCTTGAGCTATTCTCCTCCATCTTGTAGGCAAAGTACTGTCAGAGGTCTCATACCTCTCGACACGGGCATAAGTATGAAATACCAATTTCAACTCTTGGAACATCTTATATGCTCCGTGGTGTTCAAAACATTTTTGAAGTCTCGGTTCTAAGCCGTAAAGCATGGTGCACTAAACTATCAAGTAGTCATCATACCAAGCTTTTGTCAAAACGTTCATAACGTCTGCATCCGCTCCTGCAATAGGTCTGTCACCTAGCAGTGCATCAAGGACATAATTATTCTGTCCAGCAATGAGGATAATCCTCAGATCACGGAGCTAGTCCGCATCATTGCTACTAACATCTTTCAACTTATTTTTCTCTAGGAACATATCAAAATATAAAACAGTGGGGCTATACGCGAGCTATTGATCTACAACATAGATATGCTAATATTATCAGGACTAAGTTCATGATAAATTAAAGTTCAATTAATCATATTACTTAAGAATTCCCACTTAGATAGACACCCCTCTAGTCATCTAAATGATCTCGTGATCCATATCAACCAAACCATGTCCGATCATCATGTGAGATGGAGTAGTTTTCAATGGTGAACATCACTATGTTGATCATATCTTCTATATGATTCACGCTCGACCTTTCGGTCTCCAGTGTTCCAAGGCCATATCTGCATATGCTAGGCTCGTCAAGTTTAACCCGAGTATTCCACGTGTGCGAAACTGGCTTGCACCTGTTGTATGTGAACGTAGAGCTTATCACACCCGATCATCGCGTGGTGTCTCAGCACGAAGAACTGTCGCAACGGTGCATACTCAGGGACAACACTTATACCTTGAAATTTTAGTAAGGGATCATCTTATAAGCTACCGCCGAACTAAGCAAAATAAGATGTATAAAAGATAAACATCACATGCAATCAAAATATGTGACATGATATGGCCATCATCATCTTGTGCCTTTGATCTTCATCTCCAAAGTACCGTCATGATCTCCATCATCACCGTCATGCCACCATGATCTCCATCATCTTGATCTCTATCAACGCGTCGTCACATGGTCGTCTCGGCAACTATTGCTTTTGCAACTATTGCTATCGCATAGCGATAAAGTAAAGCAATTACATGGCGCTTGCATCTTATGCAATAAAGAGACAATCATAAGGCTCCTGCCAGTTGCCGATAACTTTAACAAAACATGATCATCTCATACAACAATTTATATCTCATCACGTCTTGACCATATCACATCACAACATGCCCTGCAAAAACAAGTTAGACGTCCTCTACTTTGTTGTTGCAAGTTTTACGTGGCTGCTACGGGCTTAGCAAGAACCGTTCTTACCTACGCATCAAAACCACAACGATTTTTCGTCACGTGTGCTGTTTTAACCTTCAACAAGGACCGGGTGTAGTCAAACTCGATTCAACTAAGGTTGGAGAAATAGACACCCACTAGCCACCTGTGTGCGAAGCACGGCGGTAGAACCAGTCTCATGAACGCGGTCATGTAATGTCGGCCTGGGCCGCTTCATCCAACAATACCGCTGAATCAAAGTATGACATGCTGGTAAGCAGCATGACTATTATCGCCCACAACTCTTTGTGTTCTACTCGTGCATATAACATCTACGCATAGACCTGGCTTGGATGCCACTGTTGGGGAAGGCAGTATTTCAAATTTTTTACCTACGATCATGCAAGATCTATCTATGTGATGCATAGAAACGAGCGGGAGAGTGTGTCCACGTACCCTCGTAGACCGAAAGCGGAAGCGTTAAGTAACGCGGTTGATGTAGTCGAACGTCTTCGCGATCGAACCGATCAAGTACCGAACGCACGGCACCTCCGCGATCCGCACACGTTCAGCTCGGTGACGTCCCTCGAACTCTTGATCCAGCTAAGGCCGAGGGAGAGTTCCGTCAATATGACGGCGTGGTGACGGTGTTGATGAAGTTACCAACGCAGGGCTTCGCCTAAGCACTACAACGATATGACCGAGGTGGAAATCTGTGGAGGGGGCACCGCACACGGCTAAGATCAAATTTGATATGTTCTAGGGTGCCCCCTCCCCACGTATATAAAGGAGGGAGGGGGAGGCCGGCCGGCCCTCATAGGCGCGCCAAGGGGGGAGGAATCCTCCTCCTAGTAGGAGTAGGACTCCCCCCTTTCCTAGTCCTACTAGGAGAAGAAGGAAGGAGGGGGAAAGAGAAGGAAGGAGGGGGCGCCGCCCCTCCCCTAGTCCAATTCGGACTAGGCCCATGGGGAGGCGCGCGGCCAGCCCTTGGCAGCCCCTCTCTCTCCCCTAGGCCCAATAAGGCCCATTACTTCTCCGGTGGTTCCGATAACCCTTCTCGCACTCTGATATTTATCCAGTGACCCCCGGAACTCATCCGGTGTCCGAATAACATCGTCCAATATATCATTCTTTATGTCTCGACCATTTCGAGACTCCTCGTCATGTCCGTGATCACATTCGGGACTCCGTACTACCTTCTGTACATCAAAACACATAAACTCATAATACCGATCGTCATCGAACGTTAAGCGTGCGGACCCTACGGGTTCGAGAACTATGTAGACATGACCGAGACTCATCTCCGGTCAATAACCAATAGCGGAACCTGGATGCTCATATTGGCTCCCACATATTCTACGAAGATCTTTATCGGTCAAACCGCATAACAACATACGTTGTTCCCTTTGTCATCAGTATGTTACTTGCCCGAGATTCGATCGTCGGTATCCTCATACCTAGTTCAATCTCGTTACCGGCAATTCTCTTTACTCGTTCCGTAATGCATTGATACGTCTCCAATGTATCTATAATTTTTGATTGTTCCATGCTATTATATATTCTGTTTTGGATGATTAATGGGCTTATTTATACACTATATTATTTTTGGGACTAACCTATTAACCGGAGGCCCAACCCAAATTGCTGTTTTTTGCCTATTTCAGTGTTTCGCAGAAAAAGAATATCAAACGGAGTCCAAACGGAATGAAACCTTCGGGAACATGATTTTCGGAACAAACGTGATCCAGAGGACTTGGAGTGGACGTCAAGCAACCAACAAGGAAGCCACGAGGTAGGAGGGCGCGCCCTCCACCCTCGTGGTCCCCTCATGGCTCCACCGACCTACTTCTTCCTCCTATATATACCTACGTACCCCCAAACCATCAGAAATGAAGCCAAAACCCTATTTCCACCGCCGCAACCTTCTGTACCCGTGAGACCCCATCTCGGGGCCTTTTCCGGCGCTCCGCCGGAGGGGGCATTGATCACGGAGGGCTTGTACATCAACACCATAGCCTCTCCGATGATGTGTGAGTTGTTTACCTTAGACCTTTGGGTCCATAGTTATTAGCTAGATGGCTTCTTCTCTCTTTTTGGATCTCAATACAAAGTGCTCCTCGATTCTCTTGGAGATCTATTCGATGTAATCTTCTTCTGCGGTGTGTTTGTCGAGATCCGATGAATTGTGGGTTTATGATCAAGATTATCTATGAACAATATTTGAATCTCCTCTGAATTCTTTTATGTATGATTGGTTATCTTCTCAAGTCTCTTCGAATTATCAGTTTGGTTTGGCCTACTAGATTGATCTTTCTTGCAATGGGAGAAGTGCTTAGCTTTGGGTTCAATCTTGCGGTGCTCAATCCCAGTGACAGTAGGGGAAACGACACGTATTGTATTGTTGCCATCGAGGATAAAAAGATGGGGTTTACATCATATTGCATGAGTTTATCCCTCTACATCATGCCATCTTGCTTAAAGCGTTACTCCGTTCTTATGAACTTAATACTCTAGATGCATGCTGGATAGCGGTCAATGTGTGGAGTAATAGTAGTAGATGCAGGCAGGAGTCGGTCTACTTTTCACGGAAGTGATGCCTATATACATGATCATACCTAGATATTCTCATAACTATGCTCAATTCTATCAATTGCTCGGCAGTAATTCGTTTACCCACCGTAATACTTATGTTATCTTGAGAGAAGCCACTAGTGAAACCTATGGCCCCCAGGTCTATTTTCCATCATATTAATCGCCCGCCAACAAGTTATTTCTATTACCGTTTATTTTGCTTTCTTTACTTTTAGTCTTTATCATAAAAATACCAAAAATATTATCTTATCATCTCTATCAGATCTCACTTTTGCAAGTGGCCGTGAAGGGATTGACAACCCCTTTATCGCGTTGGTTTCAAGGTTCTTATTTGTTTGTGTAGGTGCGTGGGACTTGAGCGTGGCCTCCTACTGGATTGATACCTTGGTTCTCAAAAACTGAGGGAAATACTTATGCTACTTTGCTGCATCACCCTTTCCTCTTCAAGGGAAAACCAACGCAGTGCTCGAGAGGTAGCATGCATCATCCCGTAACTAACTCATTAGTCACATTGCTTGCAAGGCTTATAGTGATGTGCATTACCGAGAGGGCCTAGAGATACCTCTCCGATTCACGGGGTGACAAATCCTAATCTTGATCTATGCCAACCCAAGAAACACCTTCGGAGACACCTGTAGAGCATCTTTACAATCACCTAGTTACGTTGTGATGTTTGATAGCACACAAGGTGTTCCTCCGGTATTCGGGAGTTGCATAATCTCATAGTGAGAGGAACATGTATAAGTCATGAAGAAAGCAATAGCAATAAAACTAAACGATCATTTATGCTAAGCTAACGGATGGGCCTTGTCCATCACATCGTTCTCCTAATGATGTGACCACGTTCATCAAATGACAACACATGTCTATGGTCAGGAAACTTAACCATCTTTGATTAACGAGCTAATCTAGTAGAGGCATACTAGGGACACTTTGTTTTGTCTATGTATTCACACATGTATCAAGTTTCCGGTTAATACAATTCTAGCATGCATAATAAACATTTATCATGATATAAGGAAATAAAATAATAACTTTATTATTGCCGCTAGGGCATATTTCCTTCACAATATTCCCAAAAAAATCTCAAATAATACAATTGAATGGGGAAGATGTCATTTGTTGGCCCATCAAGAAAATCCCATTAGGTAATAATGTCATACAAGTTCTCTTATACTTGGGCTCTTATATTGACTTAAATAGATAATGGTTATGATAATATGCTGCGCTATGTCAACCAACTCAAAACTTTGTAACGCGTACTTGCTACCTCTTGAGCACTGCGTTGGTTTTCCCTTGAAGAGGAAAGGGTGATGCGGCAAAGTAGCGTAAGTATTTCCCTCAGTTTTTGAGAACCAAGGTATCTCGAGTCCCTTGCACCTACACAAACAAATAAGAACCTTGCAACCAACGCGATAAAGGGGTTGTCAATCCCTTCACGGCCACTTGCAAAAGTGGGATCTGATAGAGATGATAAGATAATATTTTAATATGATAGAGAATAGACCCGGGGGCCATAGGTTTCACTAGTGGCTTCTCTCAAGATAGCATAAGTATTACGGTGGTTGAACAAATTACTGTCGAGCAATTGATAGAATTGAGCATAGTTATGAGAATATCTAGGTATGATCATGTATATAGGCATCACGTCCGTGACAAGTAGACTGACTCCTGCCTGCATCTACTACTATTACTCCACACATCGACCGCTAACAACATGCATCTAGAGTATTAAGTTCATAAGAACAGAGTAACACTTTAAGCAAGATGACATGATGTAGAGGGATAAACTCATGCAATATGATATAAACCCCATCTTTTTATCCTCGATGGCAACAATACAATACGTGCCGTTTCCCCTACTGTCACTGGGATCGAGCACCGCAAGATTGAACCCAAAGCTAAGCACTTCTCCCATTGCAAGAAAGATCAATCTAGTAGGCCAAACCAAACTGATAATTCGAAGAGACTTGCAAAGATAACCAATCATACATAAAAGAATTCAGAGGAGATTCAAATATTGTTCATAGATAATCTTGATCATAAACCCACAATTCATCGGATCTCGACAAACACACCGCAAAAGAAGATTACATCGAATAGATCTCCAAGAGAATCGAGGAGCACTTTGTATTGAGATCCAAAGAGAGAGAAGAAGCCATCTAGCTAATAACTATGGACCCGAAGGTTTGAGGTAAACTACTCACACATCATCGGAGAGGCTATGGTGTTGATGTAGAAGCCCTCCGTGATCAATGCCCCCTCCGGCGGAGCACCGGAAAAGGCCCCAAGATGGGATCTCACGGGTACAGAAGGTTGCGGCGGTGGAATTAGGTTTTCGTGGTGCTCCTCAATGGTTTGGGGGTACGTAGGTATATATAGGAGGAATAAGTAGGTTGGTGGAGCCACGAGGGGCCCGCGAGGGTGGAGGGCACGCCGAGGGGGGTAGGCGCGCCCCCTGCCTCGTGGCTTCCTCGTTGGTTGCTTGACGTCCACTCCAAGTCCTCTGGATCACGTTTGTTCCAAAAATAACTCTCCCGAAGGTTTCATTCCGTTTGGACTCCAGTTGATATTCTTTTTCTGCGAAACACTGAAATAGGCAAAAAAACATCAATTTGGGCTGGGCCTCCGGTTAATAGGTTAGTCCCAAAAATAATATAGAAGTGTATAAATAAGCCCATTAAACATCCAAAACAGAATATATAATAGCATGGAACAATAAAAAATTATAGACACGTTGGAGACGTGTCAAGCATCCCCAAGCTTAATTCTGCTCGTCTTCGAGTAGGTAAGTGATAAAAACAGAAATTTTGATGTGGAATACTTCTTAGCATAATTTTCAATGTAATTCTTTTTATTGTGGCATGAATATTTAGATCCGAAAGATTCAAGATAAAAGTTTAATGTTGACATAAAAATAATAATACTTCAAACATGCTAATCAAGCAATTATGTCTTATCAAAATAACATAGCCAAAGAAAGCTTATCCCTACAAAATCATATAGTTAGGCCATGTTTCAATTTCGTCACACAAAACGTTCTCATCATGCATAACCCCGATGACAAGCCGAGCAATTGGTTCATACTTTTTAACGCGCTTCAGCCTTTTCAACCCTTATGCAATACATGAGCGCAAGCCATGGATATAGCACTATGGGTGGAATAAAGTATAATGACGGGGGTTATGTGAGAAGACAAAAAGGTAGAAAGTCTCACATTGACGCGGCTAATCGATAGGCTATGGAGATGCCCATCAATTGATGTCAATGAGAGGAGTAGGGATTGCCATGCAACGGATGCACTAGAGCTATAAATATATGAAAGCTCAACAAAAGAAACTAAGTGGGTGTGCATCCAACTTGCTTGCTCACGAAGACCTAGGGCATTTTGAGGAAGCCCATCATTGGAATATACAAGCCAAGTTCTATAATGAAAAATTCCCACTAGTATATGAAAGTGACAACATAGGAGACTCTCTATCATGAAGATCACGGTGCTACTTTGAAGCACAAGTGTGGAAAAGGATAGTAACATTGTCCCTTCTCTCTTTTTCTCTCATTTTTTGGGCCTTATCTTTTTTTCTTTGGCCTCTTTTTTTATTTAGTCCGGAATCTCATCCCGACTTGTGGGGGAATCATAGTCTCCATCATCCTTTACTCACATGGGACAATGCTCTAATAATGATGATCATCACACTTCTATTTACTTACAACTCAAGAATTACAACTCAATACTTAGAACAAATTATGACTCTATGTGAATGCCTCCGACGGTGTACTGGGATATGCAATGAATCAAGAGTGACATGTATGAAAAAATTTATGAATGGTGGCTTTGCCACAAATACGATGTCAACTACATGATCATGCGAAGCAGTATGACAATGATGGAGCGTGTCATAATAAACGGAACGGTGGAAAGTTGCATGGCAATATATCTCGGAATGGCTATGGAAATGCCATGATAGGTAGGTATGGTGGCTGTTTTGAGGAAGATATAAGGAGGTTTATGTGTGATAGAGCGTATCATATCACGGGGTTTGTATGCACCGGCGAAGTTTGCACCAACTCTCAAGGCAAGAAAGGGCAATGCACGGTACCGTAGAGGCTAGAAAATTGTGGAAGGTTGAGAGTGCGTATAATCCATGGACTCACATTAGTAATAAGCAACTCATATACTTATTGCAAAAGTTTATTAGCCCTCGAAGCAAATTACTACTACGCATGCTCCTAGAGGGATAGATTGGTAGGAAAAGACCATCGCTCGTCCCCGAGCGCCACTCATAAGGAAAGCAATAAAAGAACACCTTATATGTCAAAATTGTCACACAACTTTTACCATACGTGCATGCTACGGGACTTGCCAACCTTAACACAAGTATTTCTCAATTTCACAATTACTCAATTAGCACACTATAATATTACCACCTTTATATCTCAAAACACTTATCAAGTATTAAACTTCTCATGATATTCAATGAACTCAATATGGAAGTTTTTTATTATGCTCATTTTGGATGCCTATCACATTCGGATTAATTTCACAATTGAAGCAAATTACCATGCTGTTTAAGACTCTCAAAATAATATAAGTGAAGCATGAGAGATCATAATTTCTATAAAATAAAAAACCACCACCGTGCTCTAAAAGATATAAGTGAAGCACTAAAGCAAAAACTATATAGCTCAAAAGATATAAGTGAAGCACATAGAGTATTCTAACAAATTCTGAATCATGTGTGTCTCTCTCAAAATGTGTGTACAGAAAGGATGATTGTGGTAAACTAAAAAGCAAAGACTCAAATCATACAAGATGCTCCAAGCAAAACACATATCATGTGGTGAATAAAAATATAGCCCCAAGTAAAGTTACCGATAGACGAAGACGAAAGAGGGGATGCCTTCCGGGGCATCCCCAAGCTTAGGCTTTTGGTTGTCCTTCAATTTTACCTTGGGTTGCCTTGGGCATACCCAAGCTTAGGCTCTTGCCAATCCTTGTTCCATAGTCCATCAAATCTTTACCCAAAACTTGAAAACTTCACAACACAAAACTTAACAGAAAATCTCGTGAGCTCCGTTAGCGAAAGAAAACAAAACACCACTTCAAGGTACTGTAATGAACTCATTATTTATTTATATTGGTGTTAAACCTACTGTATTCCAACTTCTCTATGGTTTATAAGATCTTTTACTAGCCATAGATTCATCAAAATAAGCAAACAACACGCGAAAAACAGAATCTGTCAAAAACAGAACAGTCTGTAGTAATCTGTATCTAACGCAAACTTCTGGAACTCATAAAAATCTACCAAAATAGGAAGACCTATATAATTTGTTTATTGATCTACTGCAATTGGAATCAGTATTTTAACACGTTCTGGTGATTTTTAACAATTGTTTTCGTGAACAGAAAGTTTCTGGAATTTTCAGCAAGATCAAATAACTATCATCCAAGAAGATCCTATAGGTTTAACTTGGCACAAACACTAATTAAAAAATAAAAACACATCTAACCAGAGGCTAGATCAAATATTTATTGAATAACAGCAAGGAAAAATATTGGGTTGTCTCCCAACAAGGGCTTTTCTTTAAAGCCTTTTAGCTAGGCATTGATAATTTTAATGATGCTGACATGAAAGACAAAAATTGAAGCACAAAGAGAGCATCATAAAACATGTGACAAACACACTTAAGTCTAACATACTTCCTATGCATAGGTATGTTATAAGCAAAAAAATTATCAAGGAAAGCAAAAACTAGCATCTGCAAGGAAGAAGAAAGAGACGATAGCAATCTCAACATGAAGAGAGGTAATTTAGTAACATGAAAATTTCTACAACCATATTTTCCACTCTCATAATAATTACATGTAGGATCATAAGAAAATTCAACAATATAGCTATCACATAACATATTCTCAACACGATCCACGTGCATGCAAAGTTGACACTCTTCCAAAATAGTGGGATTAATATTAACTAAAGTCATGACCTCTCCAAACCCACTTTTATCAAAAACTTCATAAGATTGAACATTCTCCAAATATGTGGGATCTAAAGTTGACACTCTTCCAAACCCACTTTCAATATTATTGCAAACATTATCAATCTCATATTCATCATGGGGCTTAAAGAAATTTTCAAGATCATAAGAAGAATCACCCCAATCATGATTATTGCAACAAGTAGTAGACATAGCAAAACTAGCATCCCCAAGCTTAGGGTTTTGCATATTATAAGCACAATTGACATTAATAGAATTTATACTATCATCATTGCAATCATGCTTTTTATTCAAAGATACATCGTGAATCACTCCATAAAGTACTTTATCACAATTTTCAGATTCACGAATTTCAAGCAAAACTTCATAAAGATAATCTAGTGCACAAAACTCACTAGCAATTGGTTCATCATAATTGGATCTCTTAAAAATATTAGCAAGCGGACGAGGATCCATAGATCGTAGGTTCTCTGTTTAGCAATAAATAAACAACTATTCCAACCAAACGAGCAAACGAGCCAAGTAAGACATCAAAGCAAACGAAAAGACGAACAGAAGAAGGGTGAATAAAACGG
>NC_057796.1:378260803-378278367 GCF_018294505.1 Triticum aestivum
AGAGGCAAATGGCAAATAATGTAATGCGAGGGATAAGAGTTTGTGATGGGTACTTGGTATGTCTTGACTTGTACGTAGATTCCCCGGCAACGGCGCCAGAAATCCTTCTTGCTACCTCTTGAGCACTCTGTTGGTTTTCCCTTGAAGAGGAAAGGGTGATGCAGCAAAGTAGCGTAAGTATTTCCCTCAGTTTTTGAGAACCAAGGTATCAATCCAGTAGGAGGCCATGCTCGAGTCCCTTGCACCTACACAAACAAATAAGAACCTTTCAACAAACGTGATAAAGGGGTTGTCAATCCCTTCACGGCCACTTGCAAAAGTGAGATCTGATAGAGATGATAAGATAATATTTTTGATATTTTTATGATAAATATTAAATGTAAAGAAAGCAAAATAAACGGTAATAGAAATAACGGTAGATTAATATGATACAGAATAGACCCGGGGGCCATAGGTTTCACTAGTGGCTTCTCTCAACATAGCATAAGTATTACGGTGGGTGAACAAATTACTGTCGAGCAATTGATAGAATTGAGCATAGTTATGAGACTGTCTAGGTATTATCATGTATATAGGCATCACGTCCGTGACAAGTAGACCGACTCCTGCCTGCATCTACAACTATTACTCCACACATCGACCGCTATCCAGCATGCATCTAGAGTATTAAGTTCATAAGAACAGAGTAACGCTTTAAGCAAGATGACATGATGTAGAGGGATAAACTCATGCAATATGATATAAACCCCATCTTTTTATCCTCGATGGCAACAATACAATACGTGTCGTTTCCCCTACTGTCACTGGGATCGAGCACCGCAAGATTGAACACAAAGCTAAGCACTTCTCCCATTGCAAGAAAGATCAATCTAGTAGGCCAAACCAAACTGATAATTCAAGAGACTTGCAAAGATAACCAATCATACATAAAAGAATTCAGAGGAGATTCAAATATTGTTCATAGATAATCTTGATCATAAACCCACAATTCATCGGATCTCGACAAACACACCGCAAAAGAAGATTACATCGAATAGATCTCCAAGAGAGAGGAGAACTTTGTATTGATATCCAAAGAGAGAGAAGAAGCCATCTAGCTAATAACTATGCACCCGAAGGTTTGAGGTAAACTACTCACACATCATCGGAGAGGCTATGGTGTTGATGTAGAAGCCCTCCGTGATCAATGCCCCCTCCGGCGGAGCGCCGGAAAAGGCCCCAAGATGGGATCTCACGGGTACAGAAGGTTGCGGCAGTGGAATTAGGTTTTCGTGGTGCTCCTCGATGGTTTGGGGGTACGTAGGTATATATAGGAGGAAGAAGTAGGTCGGTGGAGCCACGAGGGGCCCACGAGGGTGGAGGGCGCGCCGAGGGGGGTAGGCGCGCCCCCTGCCTCATGGCTTCCTCGTTGGTTACTTGACGTCCACTCCAAGTCCTCCGGATCACGTTTGTTCCAAAAATAACTCTCCCGAAGGTTTCATTCCGTTTGGACTCCGTTTGATAGTCTTTTTCTGCGAAACACTGAAATAGGCAAAAAACAGCAATTTAGGCTGGGCCTCCGGTTAATAGGTTAGTCCCAAAAATAATATAAAAGTGTATAAATAAGCCCATTAAACATCCAAAACAGAATATATAATAGCATGGAACAATAAAAAATTATAGATATGTTGGAGACGTATCAGTACTCACTAAATAAAAAGAGGGTGAAATCACATGTGGGTTTACACTGGACCTTTTCCGTGTCTGTGTGCAAAGATGGTGAAATCATATGCCATTCCCATTATAAAACTGTTCATGCATGCACAAAATAGATGTTCATACGAAAAAAATGCTCTATATATGCCTAAAAATGAAAATAAAAATAAACGTAAAAGTATAGGTCAAAATAAAAAAATAAAAAACAAAGATATACACTAGAGCAAAAATAAGTAATTTTTTATACAATTTAGGAGAATATGCTAGCTAATCAAATCATATACATCAATAGAGAGGTGTCGAACCTACGATTTTTCCAGCCTTTACTCACATATGCTTCAAGAAAACTTTGATGACAGTTCAACCGATTCAAAATGTATCTAATTCGCTTACGAAATTTTAATAACTCATCGTCCAGACCACCCTTTGTGGGCCTATCCTCTTTATTCTTGCAGCTGGTTTTACTAGGGGGTCCATAGAGCAACTAGGTGGCATATTCGCGGCTCTTTCTGTTAGAGTTTACATAGCATCACTAGGTGACTTGTTTGCAACTAATCTAGAACGAAGAACCCTGACAGTACTCTCAGATGACCTCTAGGATAAGTTCTACTTGACAATACTCGGGAGCCTTTCCTTCCCCTGTTAGCTTCCCTTTTGAAAATTTTAATTTCCCCTGACAGGGATGTGTATGGAAGACAAAAACATTGATGCTTAAGAGTCTCAGGTTTTAGGCTAGAGTTTGCATAATTCCGAGTCTTGGTAATGTCCTTGACAGATCCAGAAGTATTGCTTTTGTCCATCGGATGGAGGCTAGAAACTATTTTATTCTAGTAAAAAAGACGACTTTGGAGAATAGTCTTCTTGTGGAGCGCGGTCACAACAGAATAGGTATCTCTATGTAGTTGCACCAAATGAACCAACACTTACATCAAGCACACGAAATATGATCAACATTTCCCGTCGTAAGAACTGGTCAGATATAACTTATCAAACATTCAAAGCTAACTCGACTTGGCCCAGAGCATTGATGGGAAAAATATTCCTTGCCCGATGAAGATAACTGAGAATGGAAGGATAAGTTTATTTTGTCAAACACATCATTTCGATAATACGATCTTGATTAACACATAGTTTCTGATTCCACTAAGATTTTGGGTTTGAGGAGCCCCTGATCCCGAGTTAGGCATTTTGTAGATAAATTTTATATGCTATGAGTAGTTGCAAGATTAAAAGCTTTTGAATTGTCCTTTGTTAGGACTTTGGAATGTGCAAATTGCACCTTTCGTGTGGAAAAGTGTAAATTGCACTTTACAATCATAGCTTAAAGGTAATGATACATGGTCCACCGTTGTGATCTTTTTTATATTTTAAAGTTCCCCTCGTTGTGCATATTGGCAAGCTGTTGGACACAAATATTTAGCCATTAGACTAAAATGTGCATTCATTTGCTAGTAAAACCAATAAATCTATAATCCCATAGAAGTAGTTTTGACAAAAGCATACTCTGATGTATTTGCCTAGCAAAGAATTTGAACAGTCTTATATATTAATATTCCAATTTACATTTTGGAACAATTCAATTTTTTATCTCTACATGAGCGGTTTAAATTCCAGTCAAGGTTTAGCAGGACGGACAACTGTATCATGGCTAATGAAACTATTTTTGAATAGGAAATGATTCCCTTCACCTGGTCGATCCAGCAAGGGGCGTTCGCAAACTCTAGCGCGCGACCCGTGTCTAGTGTGACTCTCCACGCCGCTCCATCCATTTTCTCTGTTGCAAAAAAAATCTGCAATAGGACCTCTATTGCAAAAAGTTTATGCAACAAGATCTCTCTTGCGGAATTATATACACACGGCCTCTATTTTGCAAAAAGGATTCTGCAACACGATCTTTGTTGCAAAAGGATTCTGCAACAAGACCTATGTTGCAATTATGGGCAATAGAGAAAAAGGAAACATGTTCATAAAATATTTGCAATAAGGCTCTTATTGAGAAAGGTCGAGCGCAACAAGGATCTTATTGCATAGATCAGAGGAAAGAATGGTTTGGGGTTTTTTTTGCAGCAATTTCGCTGTTGCAGAGAGACATACACAACAATTTGCTTGTTGCAATTCGGTTGGCTCACATGGGGGAGAACCAACTGCTCAATCTGTCTCGCTCCGGTGGTAGGGGAGGCGATCGATCTTTTCCATTGGTACAACCGCCCGACGCCTAGCATGACCCTTTTTAGAACAAATCAATACATAGTTAGAAAAAAATATTTTACAAAGGAAGCACCCATGAAAACTACTATGAGAATAGGAGGCATCAGATATATCCTCGCAGGTGTTGTTGGTACATAAAAGTCTCTTTTCTCTAATTCTCTGTTTCTTTTCTAGTGAGGTCCAATCACTTCTTTTAGTGACGTGCTTTAAACACGTATTTTGAGAACAACTGAAGACAATCAACAAGCTCTTGGATATTGGAGTGCCAAGTTAGGTAGTAGGAAACCATGAAATAGACTGATCGCCTACGTTGTAGTCCGATCTTCGCTCGTTGAAACCCATGATACGTCTCCAACGTATCTATTATTTTTTATTGTTCCATGCTATTATATTATCCATCTAGGATGTTTTATATGCATTTATATGCTCTTTTATATGATTTTTGGGACTAACCTATTAACCTAGAGCCCAGTGCCAGTTTCTGTGTTTTCCTTGTTTTTGAGTTTTGCAGAAAAGGAAAACCAAACGGAGTCCAATTGACCTGAAGGAGATTATTTTTGGACCAGAAGAAGCCCACGGAGCATCGGGGATGGACCAGAGGAGTCCCGAGGCACCCACAAGGGTGGGGGGCGCCCTAACCCCTGGGCGCACCCCCTACCTCTTGGCCGCCTCGGAGACCCCCCTGACTTGTTCCCGACGCCAAAACCTCTTATATATACAGAAACCCCCAGAACATAACCTAGACGGGAGTTCCGCCGCCGCAAGCCTCTATAGCCACCAAAAAGCAATCGGGACCCTGTTCTGGCACCCTGCCAGAGGGGGGATCCCTCACCGGTGGCCATCTTCATCATCCCGGCGCTCTCCATGATGAGGAGGGAGTAGTTCACCCTCGGGGCTAAGGGTATGTACCAGTAGCTATGTGTTTGATCTCTCTCTCTCTCTCTCTCTCTCTCTCGTGTTCTTGATTCGGCACGATCTTGATGTATCGCGAGCTTTGCTATTATAGTTGGATCTTATGATGTTTCTCCCCCTCTACTCTCTTGTAATGGATTGAGTTTTCCCTTTGAAGTGATCATATCGGATTGAGTCTTTAAGGATTTGAGAACACTTTATGTATGTCTTGCATGTGCTTATCTGTGGTGACAATGGGATATTCACGTGATCCACTTGATGTATGTTTTGGTGATCAACTTGCAGGTTCCGTTTGTGAACTTATGCATAGGGGTTGGCACACGTTTTCATCTTGACTCTCCGGTAGAAACTTTGGGGCACTCTTTGAAGTACTTTGTGTTGGTTGAATAGATGAATCTGAGATTGTGTGATGCATATCGTATAATCATACCCACGGATACTTGAGGTGACAATGGAGTATCTAGGTGACATTAGGGTTTTGGTTGATTTGTGTTTTAAGGTGTTATTCTAGTACGAACTCTATGATAGATTGAACGGAAAGAATAGCTTCGTGTTATTTTACTATGGACTCTTGAATAGATCGATCAGAAAGGATAACTTTGAGGTGGTTTCGTACCCTACAATAATCTCTTCGTTTGTTCTCCGCTATTAGTGACTTTGGAGTGACTCTTTGTTGCATGTTGAGGGATAGTTATATGATCCAATTATGTTATTATTGTTGAGAGAACTTGCACTAGTGAAAGTATGAACCCTGGGCCTTGTTTCCTAGCATTGCAATACCGTTTACGCTCACTTTTATCATTAGTTACCTTGCTGTTTTTATATTTTCAGATTACAAAAACCTATATCTACCATCCATATTGCACTTGTATCACCATCTCTTCGCCGAATTAGTGCACCTATAAAATTACCATTCTATTGGGTGTGTTGGGGACACAAGAGACTCTTTGTTATTTGGTTGCAGGGTTGTTTGAGAGAGACCATCTTCAACCTACGCCTCCCACGGATTGAAAAACCTTAGGTCATCCACTTGAGGGAAATTTGCTACTGTCCTACAAACCTCTACACTTGGAGGCCCAACAACGTCTACAAGAAGAAGGTTGTGTAGTAGACATCAACCCACGCAAAATGACGAGGAATCAATGGAAGTGTGGGTAAATACTCAATTAAATATCTTGTACCAATGTAGATTTTTCTTAAAGTAATCTAGATTCAAACTAATGATGCAGAGTTCATTTAAGAAAAGGTTCAAGCTCTGACCCGTCTATTTTTGCCATATTTAATTCCTATGTGATTAGAAAATTGAACCAAGATTAAAGGATGCACTTAGAAATGTTGAGTTTTTAAGGTGTCTACTTCTTCTAAACATAAAATGGGATGGAAGAGGATAAATCCAAATGCTCACATGCATGCATTAATTTTATGAACGCATGCACGCACATGCCCTTAGTATGACCTTCTTCTAGGTACCGAACCAACACAACATCCTGAGACGGACAAAGTCACCACAGGTGCCATGTAGTCAAGGAAAGCGTCTCCTTGCACTTAACGAACATTGCCAGAAAAGCCTGGAATAAATCCAGGAAAATGCGAGCACCAGCGCTAAAGTATGCAACATCAACCCTAGTGAGGTTGTTCCACAGCAAGAAACCTATCCATCTGAGCTACGGTCAGTTCACAACATAAAATGGGTTAGCATAGTAAAATTTACCATATTTTGGAAATGGACATGAGTAAGTAAAATTTACAATGTTGGTCACACCAAGGTTCTCAAAGAAGAAATCTCGAACAATAGAATTGAATGGGGAAGATGGTATTTCTTGGTCCATAAAAACAAACCCATTAGGTACTAAGGTCATATAAGTTATCTTTTACTTGGGCTCTTATACTAACTTAAATAGATAATGGTTATCATAATATGCCGCATTATGTCAAGCCTACTCAAAACTTTGTAATACGTACTCACCAAATAAAAAGATGGTGAAATCACACGAGGGTTTATACCTGACCTTTTCCCATTCTAACCGTGTGCAAAGATGGCGAAATCACATGTCATTCCCATTATAAAGTTGTTCATGCATGTCAAAAGTACACATTCATACAGAAAAAATCTCTATATATGCCTAAAAAAGAAAAGAAAATATAAGTTAAAAACAAAGGTATACACTGAAGGAGGAAAACACAAGTAATTCTTTAATACAATTCAAGAGAAGATGTTAGCTAATAAAATCAAATACATCAATAGAGATGTGGCGAACCTTTGATTTTATAGCCTTCACTAACATATGCATCAAGAAATTATTGTATTCTTGTAAAAAAGACGACTTCGTAGAATTGTTATCTTGTGAAGCGCGGTCACAACGGAATAGCTATCTCTGCGTGGTTGCACGAAAGGAACCAACACCTATGTCAAGTACACAAAGTATAACCAACATTTGTGGTTGTATGAACTCATTACATATAACTTATCAGACATTGATAGCTATCTCGAGTTATCCTAGAGCATTGTTGGGAAAAATATTCCTTGCCCGACGAAGACAACTAAGAACGGAAGGATAAGTTCATTTTGTTAAACGCATCATTTCAGTAATACGGTCTTGACTAACAAATACTTTCTGATTCCACTAAGGTTTTGGGTTTGAGGAGCCCTTGGCTTCGAGTTAGCCATTTGGTAGATAAATTTGGTATGCTACGAGGTGTTGCAAGATTAAAAGCTTTTGAATTGTTCTTTGTTTGGACTTTGGAATGTGTAAATTGCACCTTCCATGTGTAAAAGTGTAAATTGCACTTTACAATCATAGCTTAAAGGTGATGATACATGATGCACCATTGTTCTCATTTTCATATTTTGAAGTTCCCCTCGTTGTGCACATCGGCAAGCCATCAAACACAATAATTTAGCCATTACACTTGTCTAACCTTGCATTTATTTGCTAGTGAAACCAATAAATATATAATCTCATAGAAGTAATTTTGACTAAAGGTTATTCTGATGTCTTTGCCCAATGGGGAATTTGAATGGTCTTTCATATAATAATATTCCACCTTGCATTTTGGAACAATTCAACTTTTTCTCTCTATATGAGCAGTTCAAATTTTCAGTCAATTTTAGCAGGATGAGGAACTGTATCATGAGTAATGAAACTATTTTTGAACAGGAAATGATTCCCTTCACCCGGTCGATCCAGCACGGGGCGTTCGCAACCTCTAGCACACCACAAGTGCCTAGTGTGACCCTCCACGCTGCTCCATCCTTTTTATCTGTTGCAAAAGAAAAACTACATTTGTTGCAAAAAGTTTATGGAACACGACCTCTATTGCAGAATTTTATACACACGACCTCTGTATTTGTAAAAGGATTCTGCAACATGATCTCTATTGCAAAAGGATTCTGCAATATGACCTATGCTGCAATTATGGGTAACACAGAGAAAGGAAATGAGGTTCCCAAAAGATTTTCAATAACGCTCTTGTTACAAAAGGCCTAGCGTAACATGGCTCTTATTGCAAAGATTAGAGGAAAAAATGGTTTTGGGGCCTTTTTTGCAACAAGTTCACTGTTGCAGTGAGATGTGCACAACAACTTGATTATTGCGATTTGGTTGGCTCACGTAAGGGCATGTTCAATGCAAGACGCTGAGATAGGCGGTTATGGAAATAAAATTAATCTCATAAAATAAAAAAACGATTAGAGCGCCTGCGGTTTCAATGCTCGCCGCTAACAACGGGCTCTTAAAGGAAACCTTAGCGCTGCATGCAATCTCTTTTTTCATTGATTCCCAAGTAATCGCTACTTTCACTCATTAAAAAAGGCCAAAGCGCCGGATTCCACTTTTTGCGTTGATGCTAGTCCCGACGCCAGGATTTGGCGGCTCAACTTCCCACCGACAAGGGTTTTGATCCTGGCGCCCTTCTCTAGCTCCTTGCATTGTAGATGCCCTAAGGGAGATCCAACAGCTCACTTTATCTCAATCTAGCTGCAGGGGATGCAATCGATCTTTTCCATTGTTTCAACCGCGCGGCGCCTAGCAGGGCCCTTTTTGAAATAAATAAATGATAGTTAGAAAAAAATATTTTACAAAGTAAGCACACATAAAAACTAATATGAGAATAGGAGGCACCAGATATATCCTTGCATTGTTGTTGGTACATAAAAGTCTCTTTTCTCTCATTCTCTATTTCCTTTCTACCGAGGCAATCACTTCTGCTAGTGATGTGCTTTAATCACATAGTCCCAGAAGAATTGAGGGCCATCAACATTCTCTTGGACATTGGAGTGCCAAGTTAGATAGTAGGAACCATCAAATAGACTGATTTCCTACATGGTAATCCGGCCTCCACATCCTCGCAACCCGCACAAAAACGATGAGGAATCAACGGAAGTGTGGGTAGGTAACCTGGTTATCTCTCTTTTGTTTTAAAATGCTCAATTAACTCCCTTGTACCAATGTAGATTTTTTCCTAAAATACTCTAGATTCAAACTAACGATGCAGAGTTTTTTAAGAAAAGATTCAAATTCTCACATATCTATTTTTGCCAAATTTAGTTCTTATGTAATTATACAATTGAACTAGGATTAAAGGATGCACTTAGAAATGTTGGGTTTTTAAGGTGGCTACTTTTTGTAAACATAAAATGGATTGGAAGAGGTCAAACACAAATGCTCACATAAACACATTGTATGAACGCATGCACACACGTGCCACTACTATGAACATCTTCGAGATGTCGATCCGACATAACATCCTGAGATAGACAAAGTCACCAAAGGCGCTTCATAGTCAACGGAAACGTCTCCTCGCTTTTAACGAACATCGCCGGAAAGCCTGGAATAAATCTAGGAAAATGTGAGCACAAGTGCTAAAGTCTGGAACTTGAACCCTGGTGAGGTGGTTCCACCACAAGAAACCTAACCATTTGATCTACGATCAGTTCACAACATAAAATCGGTTAGCATAGTAAAATTGACCATATTTTGGAGATGGACATGAGGAAGTACAATTTTACAATGTTTAAAACTTTATTGGTTGGTCAAGTAAATGTTCTCAATTTTTTTGAACAGTACAATTGAATGGGCAAGATGACATTTCTTGGTCCATAAAAAATCACATGTAGGTTTACACCTAAACTTTTCCCATTCTATCCATGTAGAAAGATGGTGAAATAACATGTCATTCCCATTATAAAGTTGTTCATGCATGTTGAAAATACACGCTCATACAGAAAAATGCTCTATATATGCCTAAAAATGAAAAAGAAAATAAATATAAAAATATAAGTTAAAATAAAAAAGTAAAAAAACAAAGATATACACTATAGGAGGAAACAATAAGTAATTGTTTATACAATTTAGGAGAAGACACTAGCCAATCAAATGAAATACATGAATAGGGAGGTTACAAATCTTTATGTTTTCTAGCCTTCACTGACATATGCTTCAAGACAACTTTGCTGATAGTTCATTCGATTCAAAATGTATCTAATTCACTAATGAATTTTTGATAAGTTATCTTCCAGACCACCCTTTGTGGGTCTATCCCTCTTTAATTTTTTTAGCAGATGGTTTTACTAGAGCATCCACAGAGCCGCTAGATAGCTTCCTCGCGGCTCTTTCTATTAGAGTTTGCACGGCATCACTAGGTGACTAGTCTCCAACTAATCTTGAACAAAGAACCAAGACAGTACTCTCATATGACCTCAAGAATAAGTTCTACTTGACAATACTCGAGAGCCTTTCCTTCCCCTGTTAGCTGCCCTTCTAAAAAAATTCCTTACCCATGATACATATGTGTATGGAAAAGGAAAACTTTTATGCTTAAGGGTCTCAGGGCTCAGGCTAGAGTTTTCATAATTCGAAGTCTTAGTAATGTCCTCGACAGAGCAAGAAGTATTGCTTTTGTCCATCGGATGGTGGCCAGAAAGTATTTAAATCCAGTAAAAAGACGACTTAGGAGAATTGTCTTCTCATGGAGCGTGGTTGCGACGGAATAGTTGTCTCTATGTAGTGCACCAAACGAACCAACACCCGCATCAAGTACACAAAAATATAATCAACATTCGTGGTTGTGAGAATTTATCACATATAACTTACCAAACATCGATAGCTATCTTGATTTGGCCCAGAGTATTGCTGGAAAAAATATTCCTTGCCCGACGAAGATAACTGAGAATGGAAGGATACGTTTATTTTGTGATAATCATCATTTCAATAATACGGTCTTGAGTAACACCATAATTTATGATTCCACTAAGATTTTGGGTTTGAGGATCCCCTGACCCGAGTTAGCCATTTGGTAGATAAATTTGATATGCTATGAGGTGTTGCAATATTAAAAGCTTTTGAATTGTACTTTGTTTGAACTTTGTATGTGTAAATTGCACCTTTTGTGTGGAAAGTGTAAATTGTTCTTTTATGCTTAAGGGCCTTAGGGTTCAGGCTAGAGCATAATTTTGAGCCTCAATAATGTCCTCGTCAAAGCCATAAGAATTGATTTTGTCCATTGGATGGAGGCAAGAAATTATTTTGTTCTAGTAAAAAATGACGGCTTGAGAGAATTGTCTTCTAGCGGAGCGCGATCACAACAGAATAGGGAACTCTATGCAGTTGCACCGAATGAACCAACACCTACAACAAGTATAGAGAGTGTACTCAACATTTCTGGTTGTAAGAACTGATCACGTATAACTTATCAAACATTCATAGCTAACTCGACATGGCCCAGAGCATTGCCGGGAATAGTATTCCTTGACCGACAAAAATAAGTGAGTATAGAAGGATAAGTTTATTTTTTCAAACATATAATTTTGGTAATAAGGTTTTGACTAACACATAATTTTTGAATCCACTAAGATTTTGGGTTTGAGGAGCCCAAAAACCCGAGTTAGCCATTTTGTAGATAAATTTGGTATGCAACGAGGTGTTGCAAGATTAAAAGCTAAGTATGCCGATTGTGATGCATACGAGCAAATTAACAATCAACAAAGAGGGCCAAAAGTGTGTCTTTCTTATCACAAAAACAAGCCTTGCCAGTTTATTTTAGTCAAGTTATCCTTAGAAGCTTACTAAGTACAAGGAAAATTTGAATTTCCTTTGTTTGGACTTTAAAATGTGTAAATTGCACCTTTTGTGTGGAAAAGTATAAATTGCACTTTACAACCATAGCTTAAAGGTAACGATACATGCTCCATTGTTGTGCTCATTTTTATATTTTAAAGTTCCCCCCATGGTGCACATTGGCAAGCTGTCAAACACAAATATTTAGCCATTCCACTTATCTAATTGTGCATTTATTTGCTAGCAAAACCAATAAATATATAATCCTATAGAAGTAGTATTGACAAAAGGATATTGTGGTGTATTTTCCTAGTGGAGAATTTGAATAGTATTGCATATATTAATAGGGAGTTTTATTTCTGCGCCCTTGATCGCTTAGTTGTGTTCAGTTTTGCCCATGGCATCTAAGTTTCCTCACTTTTACCCTCCACCACTGGCCCCATTCTCACAAAAGCCCAATCGGAGCCTTGCCGTCGGGTTAAAGCAGTTGATTGTTACCTGCTCAGTTACTGACGCGTGGGGCCAGAGATCTTAGGACATGTGGGCTACGTATGACAAGTGGGTGATGAGTGGATTTTAAGCATAGTTTTTAGAGTATATTCAAGTGCAAAAATCCCTCATAACATATCCATCTAGCACTTATACATGTCCCCAATGCATAGTTTTTGGTATTTACTCATTTTACCAAGTTCGTTGCATAACTTTTATTTTTATTTAGTTTTATTAGTTTCCCTTTGTTTTTGGTCTTTGTAGGTGTATTGGCATGTTCAAGGACTTGGCACATCAAAAGAACCAACTCGAGAGTCAAACCGGAGAAGTTCCAGGCCTCACATGATGGCCTTATGGAGTATTTGATGATTTTAAATTTATTAAAGTATGCAAATTGAATATCCAAGGCCACAAACACATCGGAATTTTTGCTAGCAATCCAACGAGCCCAAGAACGTCAAAATTGGAGTTCATATGAAGAAATGGCGACCAAAACACGAAAATGTCCAGACCGGATGACGACCTTCCATGCGAGCGTAGCCGCTTGTATGGGCACATGTATGATCTCCAGACAGCTTCATAAATTGGCTAGAAGTTTCCCGATCTTGCTCCGATTTGGTTACGGTTTGTTCCTACAGGATCCTCATCAGTTAAGGCATCATTTGGGTGTGTATTTGACTCCCCTAGAGTCCTTGGATGAAGGGGAGGAGGCTACGGCAATGGAGAAGACCCATGGAGGCCTCCTATATGAAGAGCTCCAACTCTAGCCATCGGGAACATCATCCTCGTTCCACCACAAGTCCGCGCAGCCGCCGAGAAGCTCTCCCATCTCATCTAGGGGGAGGGGGCTCTCCCTCCATCATTATCAGCATGAAGGCCACACAAGAGGAGGAGAAGGAGGCGCAGCCACCATCACCGGGCGCCGACCATAGGCCGGGCGCGCCGGTGCCCATCTCCATCTCCATCTCCATCCTCACATATGTATTTTGTAAGATTGAACATGTTCATGGCAGCAATAAATCATCCCTCTTTGTGTGCCTATTTATCTATGTGTGAGTAATTGATCCAGTTCTAGGTTGAGGTATGATCTAGTACGCACAACTAGTCTTCGTGGCTTCAATTAGTATTTACTCTCTTTCGCGTTGCATGTATGTTACTTGCACGTACACGGGGTAGATAGATGAACTTCATGATCCATGGGTTCCATTGTGTATTATTGATATCCGCGTGTGACCTTGACGCGATGTTATGTCTAGTATAACTAGGAATGACAAACCGTGAATGCAAACCATAGGAGAACGATTAGTAGTCTATAAGACTTGTATGCCACTAAGGCGCTCCTCCAGTACTAGTGACACCGACAACCAAGATACCGCCTTTTCTTCTATTCAATCCTACAAGTACAACCCATTTTACTTTGTGTTATAGTTTAGTATATTTCCTGTCCAAGTTTGTAGTCTAGTTAAATCCTCCTTTTATTATTGTTCCAGTAGCAACCGATAGAATAGGCTATTTCCAAACTATGGTTTGGGTGCGAACGTAGCTACGCAGACAACATAGTTGCGGGGTTGATAGTGTCTTCCTATTTTCTCCCTATGTGTTCGACACTCTACTTATCACACGAAAGTGCTGCAACAACCATGTATCCTTGCAGGACATCAAGCATTTTTTGGCGCCGCTGTCGTGGAGCATAGTGCTTGACGTTACCTTCCTACTCGCACATAGTTTATTTTGTTAGTTGTTATCTTATTGTTTTTTTACTTAAAAGCATCTACTCGTCATGCCTACCAAGATGTCTATACAGGACTTTGATAGACTTGCAAGAGAGAATGTTTAAAACCTTGGGGCCAACACCTGAAGGGGTTGGGAAATTGATCCGAGAATACTCGGTATGCTGCATAGTAAGCAATTCACACATGATGATACGGAGGATCTGTACGAAAATTTGCAGCAATTTGAAGAGTTATGTGAGATGTTTAAAATTAAAGCTTTTACTCATGATGCAATGGAATTGAAGACTTCCATTCATTCATTGTTTGCCAAAGCACAAAATTGGCTAGTACCTCACCCTGTAGGTACTTTTGAAACTTGGGAAAAATTGTCTGGCGCATTCTTGTATCGTTTCTACTCGCCATGGAAGGCTTATGGAGTGAGGTGCATGATCGTAAACTTGAACCAAAAACCAGGTGAAAGTCTTGTTAAGGCTTATCGAAGGTACAACTCTCTACTGCGTATTTGTCCTCATCATAAATTTGCTTCAAGGCTAATAATACATTTCTTTCATGGATGACTACATAATGAATGTAAAGAGAGATTAGATCTTACTACCAAAGGAGCTTTTAAGGATGAAACTGTTAAACAATGTTGGAAATTATTAGATGAAATTGATGAGAATGCTAGCAATTGGGAATGAGATATAGGAGGCGATGGAGGACTAGAACTTCAATATGATTGTATTAAAACTTACTCCGACTCTGAAAATGTCAAAAACCTGAGCCAAAAGTTTCATCTTGATCCTGACACTATCTTGTAGATTGCCAAAAATTATACTGACCATTTGCGATTACCAAAAGAAGGAATGTGAGCATTACACCAAGAAAATGGAAGTTCCAGTAGCATTGATAAACACTTCTTGCGATGTATCTACAAATTGTAGACTTCCCCATGCAGGAAACAAGTTGGTGCAGGACATAATGAGAATTTTTTTCTCCTAGCAGGTGACACAAGAAGAAATGTGTTAACAAAGTTCCACATTCGAAGAAACATGGCTGAATCACTCCAAAACAGTTGATGTTTGCAAGATTGATATAGCTCCAAAGGTCGGAAGAGAGAAGGTCTACAAAGAGCAACATATGCAACATGAACAAGTGTGTGTAGAGAAGGAAATGTGCAACAAGGAAGAAGAGGAGGAACATATTGATCACCCACCCTCACCTTCCACCTACCAGAGTAACCTTTTGCACACCCTTAATATGTAATTTGATAATGCAACTCTCAAAAGGATATAACTTCCATGGGTAATAAGGAACTACTACATATAATAAACACTTGCATCTTTGATATGTTCTTTGAATCAACATTTTTGTTTTTGTTGCAATTCTCATGAGCACATTTATTTCCAGTGCACAAATGCTCCTGACAAGGTGATAGCACTTTATATTAGTAGTATAATAAAAGCCACCGAGGAATTCAGGCGGTGTGTGTTATGCAAAAGTGCATGGATGTTATTTCTTGAGATCCAGGCAGTTCAATGCCGCAACAAAGATGCCATGATCGACTGGATGTATGACATGGTGAATTCCATATACAAGTATTGCATAGAGCATCTTCCTGATGAAGAGTTGGGAGGAAAGTTCGAAGGAAAAGATGAGGAAGAAGTGGAGGTCACCGAGGAAGCACGGCTCCGTACATGCGCCTTCATAAATAAACTCTTCGGAACACGAGAATAAGAATATGATGATAACTCTACTTCAGATGAATGTGATGCTAATGATGTCCACGTGCAGGAGTGTCACCCTCAAAATGAGGATGAAAATTATTATGAGTCACTGGATATCCTATTTAAGGAGTCTAGACTTAGCAATCATGATGAACCGGAAGTGAAGCCTAGCACATCTCCAGTAATTCTTAGCTATGCATTTTGTCACACTTATATGGTGTAGGAAATCCTACCAGAGAAGGGTGCATTCTCGGCTTCTAAAGAATTTCATGAAGTGTTTGCTCACAACAGTACCCAAGTTAAAATTTTGAAGTTTAAATATAATCCTCTAACCCTCTTGTTGCAGAAAATCGAGGAGATATGCTTATCTCATCCAGTGCAACAACTCTGGCTTGAGAGCGAAGACTTGTTCATCTACATAATGCCGATGCACCGCAAGAGGGTACGACTTCGACAAAATTTGCTATGAAGTGCTCTGAAACTTGGTTGAAGGAAATAAATGCAGCATCAAAGCCTAGCTATATGGCTCTAAAGAAAGTGCTGTCGGGAGGCAACCCGGAAGTAAGTAGGAGTCTTTATTAGTTTTGTGTCTTTTGTGTTTAGTTTGTATTCATATGTTTGCACTGGCACTTTGCATGAATTGCTATTAAAGTTGGTTTGGTTTAAGTCTTCATTAGGTGAAAAAATTTGTCTGCTCAATTTTTTTGTAAGTGGTACCATCTCACTATTGGATCTTCTTAATATTTTCCTAGTACAAGAGTTGGAACTAACCCCGCAGGAATATTCGAAGGAAATGAAGTTCCAGACAAAACAGAGCAAAAGACGGTGTTATATACGACTGTCCATGGTCGTATGCAAGGTTATATTGAGCGAGGGAGGAGCCAACAAAAAAGTCCAGAGGCAATAGAGCCAACGACGGCGTTCCATACGAGCGGGTATGCTCGTATGAGCGCTCATACGATTGTTGGGCAGAAGTGACTGGAGATCCAGAGCGCAAGATGGTGTTTCATACGAACGCGGGCACTTGTACGTGCACTCGTATGGCTAGGTGTTGACAATGTGTACTACGCCAGCGAAAGATGGCGGACCGTACTGTAACACCCCGCATGTAACTTGCCATATTTGTAACTCCGACTCTTGCCATTTCCGGCTATGTGTTATGATTTTCCCTCCGTTGTCAGGTTTTGTCTTTCGTTTTGTATTTTGTCATGTCATGCATTTTCATATCATGTCATCATGTGCATTGCATTTGCATACGTGTTCGTCTCATGCATCCGAGCATTTTCCCCGTTGTCCGTTTTCCAATCCGGCGCTCCTATCTCCTCCGGTGCACCCCTCTTGTTTTCTTTCATGTGCGTGTGTCAAACTTTCTCGGAATGGACCGAGGCTTGTCATGTGGCCCTAGTATACCACCCGGAGGCTACCGGTCAAGTTTCGTTCCATTCGGAGGTCGTTTGGTACTCCAACGGTTAACCGGGCATCCGCAAAGTCCATTTGAGTGTCCAGAAAACCCCCCTCCAAAACCAGCCCCAAACCCACCAAACTCTCTTCCATACTCTAGGTCGTTCGATCACGACCGTGTGGGCGAAAACCGCACCTCATTTGGAGTCTCCTAGCTCCCTCTACCTATAAAACTCCATCTCCCCCGAAAAACGGAATCCCAGACTAACCCTAGCTCCTCCCTCCGCGCCGCGCCGGACGCGTCCGCTCCGGCCGGACAACGTCCGCCGCGCCGCCGGCCAATCGCAGGCCGCCACGTGTCGCCG
>NC_057796.1:378278813-378286064 GCF_018294505.1 Triticum aestivum
GGCAGCCCGAGCCGGCGAGCTCCGGTAGCCGACAAAGCCCGATCCGATCTGGATCTCTCCCTCTGTACGTTGACTTTTTCCCCCGAGCCCCCTCTTTTTCTTCAAGTCATGGAACTTTCTCAGCATCTTGCCATGTTCGTAGCTCTATAACTCCTTGCATGTAGCTCCTATTCGCGCGTGTAATATGTCGAATTGTTCGACCCATGATGCTCTTCATTTTGTTCAATTGCACCATATTCATTAGAGGTCATCTTGATGCCCAAATCTCTGTTGGAAGAGGGCTAGTTGCTGTTATTCTCTGGTTCTTGACAGAACTTGGAGATTTGTCATTTTTGTATCATTTTATCTGTGCATCTTTTGAGCGTGAGCTCTACATGTGTTTTGAAGTATGCTATGCCATCTTTCCAGTAGTATAGTCCATGTATTTTTGTGATCTCTATGATGACTAGCACAAGCATGCAAAGTAGGCCCCGTAATATTTCTGATTTCAGGGACTTGATCACAAAGTCCTTGTCTGCTGTAATTTTGTTGCCATGTAAACTTGATGCTACAGAGAGATCCATCCATATTTTGGAGATGTTCAGTAAGGATGTTTTGTAGCTATAGTTGTAATTGATCCATTCCTGCAATTGTGTGCAATTATGGAGTGCCATAGCATGACTCAATCTTGCTCTACTTTTGCTATAAAATATTTCTGGCAGATTCTTAACATGATATGCAATTTTGCCAAGCTTATTGTAGTTGATCCATACATGCTATGTTTTTTTTCTTGCCATGGTTAGCTTCATAAACATGCCATCTTGCTGTAGGCGTGCTTGGTTTGTCATGAATTGCTCTGTAGTGAGTGCATCAAGCTCACAAAGAGGCCTACATATTATTATTTCTGCCATGCTCTGTTTTCTGCTAAGTCTGGAACCTGTTAACGAAACTTGCTATGTTTACATGCTTGCCATCATATCTTCTTGTCCTTTTTGCCTTATGGTCAGTAATGGACTTTTGTCATGTGCATTTAGTAGAACACTTACATGCCTTGTTTTGCTATGTTAAGTTCCTGTAGCATGTTGATTTCGTGCTCTGAACATTGCTACCTGATGCTGATTTCTGCCATGTCCAGTTTTTCACTAAGTCTGTGAACCTGTAATCTTTTGCACTTTTGCCATGCTTGTTTGAGTTTGATATGTTGTGAACTAGCCATAGCTCAGTGTTCATCTTTTGTCAAGCATCTCCTGTAGATTACTGCCATATGCTTTGTTGCTATGTTGGGGTGCTGTAACATTGTTTCTTGTTACATTTTAAGTGCTATCTTGCTGTTAACCGCAGATTCGTGTCATTCTTGTTTTGCTTGCCATTTGCAAACCGTGCATCCGATTCCGGTGATCTTTATATCGATTTCGACCGAAATCATCTCATCTTTCCAGTGGCATGCTTGGTTTGCCAAGTTACTGCCATGTTCATCATTTTCCTTCCGAGCACGCATATGCATCGCATATCCTATCTTGCATATCATACATGTTTTGCATCATGTTGCTTGCGCATTTCTCGTTGTTGATTGTGGTTCCGTTTGCTTGTGTTCTTGTCTTGGGTAGAGCCGGGAGACGATTTCGTGAACGAGGAACCTGTCGAGTACGCTTACGAGGATCAAGCTTTCGACAACTCTGAGAATCTTGCAGGCAAGATGACCACCCCTCGAAATCACTTCTATCTTTGCTATGCTAGTTGTTCGCTCTATTGCCATGCTCCGCTACCTATCACTTGCTATATCATGTCTCCCATTTTAGCCATGTCAGCCTCTAACCACCCGTTCCTAGCAAACCGTTGTTTGGCTATGTTACCGCTTTTGCTCAGCCCCTCTTATAGCGTTGCTAGTTGCAGGTGAAGTTGAAGTTTGCTCCATGTCAGAACATGGATATGTTGGGATATCACAATATCTCTTATTTATTTAATGCATCTATATATTTGGTAAAGGGTGGAAGGCTCGGCCTTATGCCAGGTGTTTTGTTCCACTCTTGCCGCCCTAGTTACTGTATACCGGGATTATGTTCCTTGAGTTTGCGTTCCTTACGCGGTCGGGTGATTTATGGGACCCCCTTGACAGTTCGCCTTGAATAAAACTCCTCCAGCAAGGCCCAACTTTGGTTTTACCATTTGCCACCTAAGCCTTTTCCCCCGGGTTTTCGCGAGCCCGAGGATCATCTTTATTTAAACCCCCGGGCCAGTGTTCCTCTGAGTGCTGGTCCAAACTAGAGCCACTTGCAGCGCCACCTTGGGGAAACTCGAGGATTGGTTTTAGCTGTACGTAGTGTTCATCCGGTGTGCCCTGAGAACGAGATATGTGCAGCTCCTATCGGGATTTGTCGGCACATTCGGGCGGCTTTGCTGGTCTTATTTTACCATTGTCGAGATGTCTTGTAAACCGGGATTCCGAGACTGATCGGGTCTTTCCGGGAGAAGGTTTATCCTTCGTTGACCGTGAGAGCTTATGATGGGCTAAGTTGGGACACCCCTGCAGGGTATTATCTTTCGAAAGCCGTGCCCGCGGTTATGTGGCAGATGGGAATTTGTTAATATCCGGTTGTAGAGAACTTGTCACTTGACCCAAGTAAAATACATCAACTGCGTGTGTAGCCGTGATGGTCTCTTCTCGGCGGAGTCCGGGAAGTGAACACGGTCTGTGTTATGTATGACGTAAGTAGGTGTTCAGGATCACTTCTTGGTCATTGCTAGATGACGGCCGTTCCGTTGCTTCTCTTCTCGCTCTCATTTGCGCAAGTTAGCCACCATATCTGCTTTTGCCGCTGCAGCTCCACCTCATTGCACCATCCTTTCCTACCAGCTTAAATAGTCTTGATCTCGCGGGTGTGAGATTGCTGAGTCCCCGTGACTCACAGATTCTACCAAAACAGTTGCAGGTGCCGACGATGCCAGTGCAGATGATGGCGTCGATCTCATGTGGGAGTTCGACGAGGAACGTGGTCGTTACTATGTGTCTTTTCCTGATAATCAGTAGTGGAGCCCAGTTGGGACGATCGGGGATCTAGCATTTGGGGTTGTCTTATTTTCATCTGGATTTTGACCGTAGTCGGTCTATATGATTGTATTTTGGATGATGTATGAATAATATTTATGTATTGTGTGAAGTGGTGATTGTAAGCCTACTCTTTATCCCATTCTTGTTCATTACATGGGATTGTGTGAAGATGACCCTTCTTGCGACAAAACCACCATGCGGTTATGCCTCTAAGTCGTGACTCGACACGTGGGAGATATAGCCGCATCGTGGGCGTTACAAGTTGGTATCAGAGCCAGGCATGAATTTGTGACGGAAAAGATCCCTATCCCGTTGAAGGTTGTGTCTCCAGGCAAACAAATGACATCTAATAATTGTGTCCCGGATGTTTCCATCAAGATGGGCGACTATGAATTTCAGTCTTCTCCAATTGTTCTTGGTGACTCGGATATTGATCTTATTCTCGGGATGGACTGGCTTTCTAAGCACAAGGCTCAACTTGATTGTGCTGCCAGGGAAATTCAATTGACACACTCTTCTGAGGATGTGATTATTTATGCCGCTCGTGATGAAACCATTCGGTTTTTCTCTCTCAATGAGAAGGGTGAATTGAATGCCATCTCTCAAATTCCAGTCGTTTGCGAGTATCAAGATGTCTTTCTAGAAGAGCTTCCGGGTATGCCTCCTCATCGGCCAGTTGAGTTCGTTATCGAACTGGAGCCTGGTACTGAACCCGTTTGCAAGCTTCCATACAAGCTTGGACCCAACGAGCTGAAGAAATTGAAGAAACAGCTCGAGTAACAAGAGCGTCTGGGTTTGATCAGACCGAGTTCTTCTCCTTGGGGTTGTGGTGTTCTTTTTGTCAAGAAGAAGGATGGCACGGACCGACTTTGTGTCGACTACCGTCCATTGAACAAGAAGACAATCAAGAACAAGTATCCACTTCCCAACATCAATGAGCTATTTGAGCAACTCAAAGGCGCTAAAGTATTCTCGAAGCTTGACCTTCGTATGGGTTATCATCAGATTCGCATTCGTGAAGAAGATATTCCCAAGACAGCATTCAGAACAAGCTTTGGTTCTTATGAATATACTGTCGTGTCTTTCGGCCTTGTCAATGCTCCTCCAGTGTTCTCTTGGATGATGAATTTCATCTTCAACCCCTATACCAATGAATTCGTTCTGGTGTATCTCGATGATATCTTGGTCTTCTCCAAGAACAAGCAGGATCATGCCAAACATTTGCGATTGGTGCTCGACAAGCTCAGAGAATATCAATTCTATGCGAAGTTCTCCAAATGTGAGTTTTGGCTCGATGAAGTTCTTTTCCTTGGTCACATCATCTCTGCCAAGGGCATCGCTGCTAACACCGAGAAGGTGTCCGCAGTTCTGGATTGGGAACCTCCTCAAAATGTCAAGCAGCTTCGAAGTTTTCTGGGTCTTGCAAGCTATTGCCGAAGATTCGTTGAGAATTTTTCCAAGATTGCAAAGCCTCTTTCCAACCTCCTACAGAAGCATGTGAAGTATTTCTGGTCTCCTGAGTGTGACGTTGCTTTCAACACTCTCAAAGAGAAACTAGTCACAGCTCCTGTCTTGACTCCTCCTGATGAATCCAAGCCGTATGAAGTTTTCTGTGATGCTTCTCTCCAAGGTCTCGGTGCTGTGTTAATGCAAGAGAAGAAAGTTGTGGCCTATACCTCTCGGTAGTTGAAGCCCAACGAGAAGAACTACCCCACTCACGACTTGAGTTGGCGGCAGTTGTCCATGCGTTGATTACGTGGAGACATCTCTTGTTGGGAAGACAAGTGGACATTTTCACTGATCAGAAGAGTCTCAAGTATATCTTCACTCAACCCAACCTCAACCTCAGGAAGACTCGATGGGTCGAAATGATTCAAGAGTACAATCCGAGTATTGAATATACTCCAGGCAAGGCCAATGTCATTGCAGATGCATTAAGCAGGAAGGCTTATTGCAACAGCTTAATCCTCAAGCCTTTCCAACCGGATCTTTGTGAAGCTTTCCGCAAGCTGAATCTCCAAGTTGTTCCTCAAGGCTTTCTTGCCAACCTCATAGTCTCTCCTACTTTGGAAGATCAAATTCTTGAGGCACAACTCCTTGATGCCATGGTGAAGAAGGTGAAATGTGGTATCGACAAGGGTCTTTCCAAATACAAGTGCTATCGCATTGATGACAGAGACACTTTGTTCTTCGAGGACCGGATTGTGGTTCCGAAAGGTGATCTAAGGAAAGTCATAATGAACGAGGCGCGCAATTCTCTCCTGTCCATTCATCCTGGAAGTACGAAGATGTATCATGACCTCAAGCAGTCGTATTGGTGGACTCGAATGAAGCGAGAAATTGCCCAATTCGTGAATGAATGTGATGTCTGCCGAAGAGTGAAAGCAGAACACCAACGCCCAGCTGGTCTCCTCCAACCTCTTGCTATCCCAGAATGGAAGTTTGATCATATCGAAATGGACTTCATGACTGGATTTCCCAAGTCCAAGCGCGGAAATGATGCTATCTTTGTTGTCATTGACAAGCTTTCTAAAGTGGCTCATTTCCTTCCAATCAAAGAATCCATCACAGCAGCTCAGCTGGCAGAGCTTTACACCTCCAGAATTGTCTCTTTGCACGGCATTCCACAATTGATTTCTTCTGATCGTGGAAGCATCTTCACCTCTAAGTTCTGGGACTCCTTCCAGAAGGCCATGGGCACAAACATTCGCTTCAACACAGCTTTCCATCCTCAAACTAGTGGCCAAGTCGAGCGAGTCAATCAAATTCTTGAAGATATGCTCAGGGCTTGTGTCATTTCTTTTGGCATGAAATGGGAAGATTGTCTCCCATATGCTGAATTCTCCTACAACAACAGCTTCCAAGCGAGTTCGGGCAAGGCCCCATTCGAGATTCTCTATGGCAGAAAGTGCCGTACTCCTCTCAATTGGTCAGAGACTGGTGAACGCCAACTTCTTGGCAATGAATTAATCACTGAAGCTGAAGAAATGTGTAAAGTCATCCGTGATAATCTCAAAGCCGTGCAGTCGAGCCAGAAGAGTTACTATGATAGTAAGCATCGTGATTTGGCTTTCGAGATCGGAGACCATGTCTACCTCCGCGTCTCTCCAATGAAAGGCACTCGTCGCTTCGGTATCAAAGGGAAGCTTGCCCCTAGATACGTGGGTCCTTTCAAGATCATTGGTAAAAGAGGCGACCTCGCCTATCAACTTGAGCTTCCTTCCAACTTCGCGAACGTGCACGATGTGTTCCAGGTGTCACAGCTCCGCAAGTGCTTCAAGACGCCTGAGCGCACTATCAACTTCGAAGAGATTGACCTCCAAGAAGATTTGTCTTATCATGAGCACCCAGTTGCTATTCTTGAAGAAACTGAGCGCAAGACTCGCAACAAGTCGATCAAATTCCTGAAAGTGAAGTGGTCGCACCATTCCGACCGGGAAGCCACATGGGAACGCGAGGACCATCTCCGTTCCGAATATCCAGAGTTCTTTCAGTCCTAGATCTCGGGACGAGATCCTCTCGTAGTGGTGGAGTGTTGTAACACCTCGCATGTAACTTGCCATATTTGTAACTCCGACTCTTGCCATTTCCGGCTTTGTGTTATGATTTTCCCTCCGTTGTCGGGTTTTGTCTTTCGTTTTGTATTTTGTCATGTCATGCATTTTCATATCATGTCATCATGTGCATTGCATTTGCATACGTGTTCGTCTCATGCATCCGAGCATTTTCCCCGTTGTCCGTTTTCCAATCCGGCGCTCCTATCTCCTCCGGTGCACCCCTCTTGTTTTCTTTCGTGTGCGTGTGTCAAACTTTCTCGGAATGGACCGAGGCTTGTCATGTGGCCCTAGTATACCACCCGGAGGCTACCGGTCAAGTTTCGTTCCATTCGGAGGTCGTTTGGTACTCCAACGGTTAACCGGGCATCCGCAAAGTCCATTTGAGTGTCCAGCAAAACCCCCCTCCAAAACCAGCCCAAAACCCACCAAACTCTCTTCCATGCTCTAGGTCGTTCGATCACGACCGTGTGGGCGAAAACCGCACCTCATTTGGAGTCTCCTAACTCCCTCTACCTATAAAACTCCATCTCCCCCGAAAAACGGAATCGCAGACTAACCCTAGCTCCTCCCTCCGCGCCGCGCCGGACGCGTCCGCTCCGGCCGGACAACGTCCGCCGCGCTGCCCGGCCAATCGCAGGCCGCCACGTGTTGCCGCCGACCTCCCTC
>NC_057796.1:378286644-378299084 GCF_018294505.1 Triticum aestivum
TTCCTCGCCGGCCGGCGACCCCCCCTCCCCCGCCGACCTCCTCCTCCCTTCGGGTCGCCGCCCCCTCTTCCTCCATCGCCGGCGGCAGCCCGAGCCGGCGAGCTCTGGTAGCCGACGAAGCCCGATCCGATCTGGATCTCTCCCTCTGTACGTTGACTTTTCCCCCCGAGCCCCCTCTTTTTCTTCCAAGTCATGGAACTTTCTCAGCATCTTGCCATGTTCGTAGCTCTATAACTCCTTCGATGTAGCTTCGATTCGTGCGTGTAATATGTCAAATTGTTCGCCCCGTGATGCTCTTCATTTTTTTCAATTACACCATGTTCATTAGAGGTCATATTGATGCCCAAATCTCTGTTGGAAGAGGGCTAGTTGCTGTTATTCTCTGGTTCTTGACAGAACTTGGAGATTTGTCATTTTTGTATCATTTTATCTGTACATCTTTTGAGCATGAGCTCTACATGTGTTTTGAAGTATGCCATGCCATCTTTCCAGTGGTATAGTCCATGTATTTTTGTGATCTCTGTGGTGACTAGCACAAGCATGCAAAGTAGGCCCCGTAATATTTCTGATTTCAGGGACAATCACCAAGTCCTTGTCTGCTGTAATTTTGTTGCCATGTAAGCTTGATGCTACAGAGAGATCCATCCATATTTTGGAGATGTTCAGTAAGGATGTTTTGTAGCTATAGTTGTAATTGATCCATTCCTGCAATTGTGTGCAATTATGGAGTGCCATAGCATGACTCAATATTGCTCTACTTTTGCTATAAAATATTTCTGGCAGATTCTTAACATGATATGCAATTTTGCCAAGCTTATTGTAGTTGATCCATACATGCTATGTTTTTGTTCTTGCCATGGTTAGCTTCATAAACATGCCATCTTGCTGTAGGCGTGCTTGGTTTGTCATGAATTGCTCTGTAGTGAGTGCATCAAGCTCACAAAGAGGCCTACATATTATTATTTCTGCCATGCTCTGTTTTCTGCTAAGTCTGGAACCTGTTAACGAAACTTGCTATGTTTACATGCTTGCCATCATATCTTCTTGTCCTTTTTGCCTTATGGTCAGTAATGGACTTTTGTCATGTGCATTTAGTAGAACACTTACATGCCTTGTTTTGCTATGTTAAGTTCCTGTAGCATGTTGATTTCGTGCTCTGAACATTGCTACCTGATGCTGATTTCTGCCATGTCCAGTTTTTCACTGTCTGTGAACCTGTAATCTTTTGCACTTTTGCCATGCTTGTTTGAGCTTGATATGTTGTGAACTAGCCATAGCTCAGTGTTCATCTTTTGTCAAGCATCTCCTTTAGATTACTGCCATGTGCTTTGTTGCTATGTTGGGGTGCTGTAACATTGTTTCTTGTTACATTTTAAGTGCTATCTTGCTGTTAACCGCAGATTCGTGTCATTCTTGTTTTGCTTGCCATTTGCAAACCGTGCATCCGATTCCGGTGATCTTTATATCGATTTCGACCGAAATCATCTCATCTTTCCAGTGGCATGCTTGGTTTGCCAAGTTACTGCCATGTTCATCATTTTCCTTCCGAGCACGCATATGCATCACATATCCTATCTTGCATATCATACATGTTTTGCATCATGTTGCTTGCGCATTTCTCGTTGTTGATTGTGGTTCCGTTTGCTTGTGTTCTTGTCTTGGGTAGAGCCGGGAGACGAGTTCGTGAACGAGGAACCTGTCGAGTACGCTTACGAGGATCAAGCTTTCGACAACTCTGAGAATCTTGCAGGCAAGATGACCACCCCTCGAAATCACTTCTATCTTTGCTATGCTAGTTGTTCGCTCTATTGCCATGCTCCGCTACCTATCACTTGCTATATCATGTCTCCCATTTTAGCCATGTCAGCCTCTAACCACCCGTTCCTAGCAAACCGTTGTTTGGCTATGTTACCGCTTTTGCTCAGCCCCTCTTATAGCGTTGCTAGTTGCAGGTGAAGTTGAAGTTTGCTCCATGTCAGAACATGGATATGTTGGGATATCACAATATCTCTTATTTATTTAATGCATCTATATATTTGGTAAAGGGTGGAAGGCTCGGCCTTATGCCAGGTGTTTTGTTCCACTCTTGCCGCCCTAGTTACTGTATACCGGGATTATGTTCCTTGAGTTTGCGTTCCTTACGCGGTCGGGTGATTTATGGGACCCCCTTGACAGTTCGCCTTGAATAAAACTCCTCCAGCAAGGCCCAACTTTGGTTTTACCATTTGCCACCTAAGCCTTTTCCCCCGGGTTTTCGCGAGCCCGAGGATCATCTTTATTTAAACCCCCGGGCCAGTGTTCCTCTGAGTGCTGGTCCAAACTAGAGCCACTTGCAGCGCCACCTTGGGGAAACTCGAGGATTGGTTTTAGCTGTACGTAGTGTTCATCCGGTGTGCCCTGAGAACGAGATATGTGCAGCTCCTATCGGGATTTGTCGGCACATTCGGGCGGCTTTGCTGGTCTTATTTTACCATTGTCGAGATGTCTTGTAAACCGGGATTCCGAGACTGATCGGGTCTTTCCGGGAGAAGGTTTATCCTTCGTTGACCGTGAGAGCTTATGATGGGCTAAGTTGGGACACCCCTGCAGGGTATTATCTTTCGAAAGCCGTGCCCGCGGTTATGTGGCAGATGGGAATTTGTTAATATCCGGTTGTAGAAAACTTGTCACTTGACCCAAGTAAAATACATCAACTGCGTGTGTAGCCGTGATGGTCTCTTCTCGGCGGAGTCCGGGAAGTGAACACGGTCTGTGTTATGTATGACGTAAGTAGGTGTTCAGGATCACTTCTTGGTCATTGCTAGATGACGGCCGTTCCGTTGCTTCTCTTCTCGCTCTCATTTGCGCAAGTTAGCCACCATATCTGCTTTTGCCGCTGCAGCTCCACCTCATTGCACCATCCTTTCCTACCAGCTTAAATAGTCTTGATCTCGCGGGTGTGAGATTGCTGAGTCCCCGTGACTCACAGATTCTACCAAAACAGTTGCAGGTGCCGACGATGCCAGTGCAGATGATGGCGTCGATCTCAAGTGGGAGTTCGACGAGGAACGTGGTCGTTACTATGTGTCTTTTCCTGATAATCAGTAGTGGAGCCCAGTTGGGACGATCGGGGATCTAGCATTTGGGGTTGTCTTATTTTCATCTGGATTTTGACCGTAGTCGGTCTATATGATTGTATTTTGGATGATGTATGAATAATATTTATGTATTGTGTGAAGTGGCGATTGTAAGCCAACTCTTTATCCCATTCTTGTTCATTACATGGGATTGTGTGAAGATGACCCTTCTTGCGACAAAACCACCATGCGGTTATGCCTCTAAGTCGTGCCTCGACACGTGGGAGATATAGCCGCACCGTGGGTGTTACACGTACGATCGCGAGTGGTCGTATGTGCACTCGTACTAAGGCAAGAAAAAACCCAATTTATTTATTTCTTCGAGCCGAGATCAGTGGGTTATGTTTTAACCGTCCGTTTGCAATTTAATGTTTATAATTCACCTCCAAAGCCTCCGAACCAATAAATTTTTGTAGCTCTTCATGTTCCTTTATTTCGTTTCCCGGCTACTAGCTCCGTTCGTATACCGAACCATGTTCTTTTTATCTTGTGCGTTATTTTTGCAGAGGCTTGGACCTAGTGTGGTGATATGCACAATATGGTGCCAACTATATGCAAACGCACACAATCCACTCGGTCGCTTTGATTCAAAAAAATATTCAACTACAAGTATCAACGAATGCTCTACGAAGCGTAGGTCCATGTCCATTATGGGAGAGGTCACCTGCACCTCAAAGGTAGAAGTTTTATTACCCTTGTTTACATCTAAGCTTGGGGAGGTAACCACTTTCCATACTCTCCTTTAATAAATTGCATTTTCTTTCTGCGTTTCATAATTTTCTTGAGATAGTTCTTGCAAAGTCCTAAGCTTGGGGAAGTTATTTTTGCATGTGTAGAGTATTGTGCAATGATGCTCATCTAATAGATAATATGCAATCATGCGTCCCGCTGTTTGACATGCTGATACGTCTCCAATGTATCTATAAATTTTTTATTGTTCCATGCTATTATAGTATCAATCTTGAATGTTTTATATGCTATATTATATCCTTTTCTGGGCCTAACCTATTAACCCAGTGCTAGTGCCAGTTGCTGTTTTTTGCCTGTTTTTGGTTTTCAAGGAAATCAGTACAAATGGAGTCCAACCGTTACGAAACTTTTTGATGATTTTTTTTCTTGACAAGAGAGACCCTAGAAGCTTCGGGAGGAGACCAGAAGGCAAACGAGGAAACAACAAGGCAATAGGGCACGCCCAGGTGGGTAGGCGCGCCCTGATGCCTTTGTGGGCCCCTCGTGGCTCTGTCTGACCTAATTCCACTTCTATAAATTCTCAAATATTGGGAAACCAAGAGAGAGCCACCCGAAACACTTACTCCGCCGCCGCAAGCTTCTGTTCTTCCATGACATCTGGAGGCCTTTTTTGGTACTCTGCCGGAGGGGGAATCGATCACGGAGGGCTTCTACATCATCCTTGCCGCCCTTCCGTTAATGCGTGAGTAGTTCACCACAGACCTACGGGTCCATAGCTAGTAGCTAGATGGCTTCTTCTCCCTCTTTGATCTTAAGTACAATGTTCTCCTTGATGTTCTTGGAGTTCTATATGATGTAATCTTCTTTTTTGGTGTGTTTGTTAGGATCCAATGAATTGTGGATTTATGTTCACATTATTCATGAACATTAATTGAGTCTTCTCTGAACTTTATTATGCATGATTGTTATAGCTTTGTATTTTTTTCTGATTTATCCGTTTGGTTTGGCCAATTAGATTAATTTATCTTGCAATGGGAGAGGTGCTTTGTGATGGGTTCAATCTTGCGGTGCTCTATATCCCAGTGACAGAAAGGGACAAGACACGTATTTGTATTATTGCCATTAAGGATAAAACAATGCGGTTTATTTATATTGATTGGTTTTACTTTGTCTACATCATGTCATCTTGCTTAAGGCATTACTCTGTTTTATACTTAGTACCATAGATGCATGCTGGATAGCGGTCGATTGGTGGAGTAATAGTGCCATAAATGCATGCTGGATAGCGATCGATTCAAGTTCTTGCTTAGCTTGGGAACAATCTTGTGATCCTCTGAAAGACATTGCCATGATCTCTACTTTTACAAAAGAAAAGGACAATGATGATGGTTGAATAAAAGTGTGACACTTGTTCGAATTGTTTTAAAAGAAATAGTTATGGAGTAGCTCAATCCCATGGTGTTTGATACAATAGACTCGATAGCCCATGTGGATAAAATTGTCCAAAAGAACTTAATTGAAAGATGAATGAGATTATGCCAAAATCTGTGTTTGCATTTTTACATGATGCTCGGGTGAACAGTAAAATCAAAATAAAATTCAAAAAAAAACCCAACTTTTTGTGTGTGAAGCATTGAAAAATGTTTTGATAGCTGGCAAAATTTCAACACCAGATGACGTTCGTGGAAAATCTGGCAAAAGAAAAATTGATGCTACAAAATGTGTTTGAAAATAACATTTTGGAGCATCGACTTTGTTTATTTTTTGCTAGATTTTCCATGAATGTCATTTGGTGTTGAAATTTTGCAAACTATTAAAATATTTGCCAATGTTTCACACAAAAAGGGATTTTTTGAGTTTTTTCTTTTGATTTTACTATTCACCTGAGTTCGCATGAGCTCGGGATCAGAACAGTCGTGTCCGTCAAATCACATGTCACTCCCATTATAAATTTGTTCACACATGTCAAAATACACGTTCATACAGAAAAATGCTCTATATATGCCTAAAAAATAAAGTAAAAACAAAAATAAAAAATATAGGTTAAAATAGAAAAAGGAAAAAAACAAAGATATACACTAAAGGAGGAAAAAATAAGTAAAACTTTTATACGATTCATGAGAAGACACTAGCTAATCAAATCAAATACATGAATAGAGAGGTGGCGAACCTTTGATTTTTCCAATCTTCAGTGACATATGCTTCAAGAAAACTTTGCTAATAGTTCATCGGATTCAAAATGTATCTAATTCGCTTACCAATTTTCGATAACTCACTGTCATGACCATCCTTTGTGAGCCCACCCTCTTTATTCTTTTAGATTTCTGTTTCTGTACCCCTCGTTGCAAAGTTGTGCTTAGTTTTGACCAAGCCAACTAACATTGCTCACTTCCCTTCCAGCATGCCTCCCACCTTCACGAATGCCCAAATAGGGGTTTGTCGTCGGTCAAAGGAGTTGACCGTTAGCCGTCACTGTTACTGATGCGTGAGACACCCCGTGCCATGTGGCACTGTCATAGTCTCCCGTGTGTGCTCTCGCATGCATGAGTAGTCACATTATAGTCATGTCGATTGTTCTTTCACACACGGGGAGTATGCACCGCGTGGTTTTCCATATGGGGAGTCGCATCACCAACATGCCCATCAGGCGCACACTAATGTGTTTTTATAGCCGCGCACTCGCACATCCACTCCACTCCCCCGCCCTTGCCTCCCACAACCTTCTCTACTGTTGTTCGTGTCCACAACCCCAAACCCTAGCCATCCTCTCCCACCCTTCTTCTACAACCATGTTCGGCCATGACAATGGGGCGGGAAGCAGCCGACGATGCCGCCGCATGGTGGGCATACCCGGCCTGCCGCGCACCCTCATGGTCGAGGAAGCCGAGCTCCTCGCCCACTGCAGTGTCATGGCGCCGTCGGACACGCGCCTGCCGTCGGGCTGGCATCTAAGTGTGGGGCTTCCTGGTGGAGCATGTCCCCACTGTCGGCCCGCTTGCTATGTCACAAGCAATCGGTGTCTTCAGGCAAGGGCTGACGCCGAAAGCAAGGTCGAATCTGTACTACGCGCCAAGTAGCCAACGATGGCCGCAGATCCTCGTCGACAACAACTCCGCCCGCATCTAGCACTACAACGACCCCTACCTGCTGTCGCACAACAACATTGATGAGCGGTACACCTTATGGGAAGGGCGTATCTTCAAGGACGTCAGAGCCGCGTGTCGTATCTTGGCCTGGACGAGGCTGACCAAGGTTCGCCGCCGCACTCCATGCCTCAAGGAGGATGCATTGTCGTCCGCGCCAATCCGAGGATGAGTGCTAATTGTGATTGCGTTGGGATTTTCCCCAGAGAGGAAGGGTGAAGCAATATGTAGTAGCGGATAGTATTCCCCCAGTAGAGAACCAAGATTATCAAACCAATAGGAGATTCACGCAAACACCCGTCGACAATACCTACACACACAAGAGCAAATACTTGCACCCAACGTGGGCAAGAGGGTTGTCAATCCCCTTCTACTCGTTAATTGTAAGGATCAAATCTGGTAATAGATGATAGATAAATTTTAAAGTAAAATAAAAGACAATAAATTGTAGCAAGGTATTTTTGGTTTTTGTAATATAATTAAAATAGACCCGGGGGCCATAGTTTTCACTAGAGGCTTCTCTCATATAAAGATAGCATACGTCAGGTAGACAAATTACTGCTAGATAATTGACAAAAAACACATAGTTATAACATTATTCATGACATAATCATGTACATAGGAATTACCTCCGTGACAAGTAGACCGACTCCCGTCTGCATCTACTACTATCACTCCACCAATCGACCGCTATGCAGCATATGCATCTATGGTATTAAGTTTATGACAAACATAGTAACGCTTTAAGCAAGATGACATGATGTAAACAGAATAAAACCAAGCAGTATGATTGAACCCTTAGTAGCAATAATACAAATACGTGCCTCGCTACCCCTTCTGTCACGAGGTGAGGACACCACAAGATTGAACCTACTACAAAGCACCTCTCTCAGTGAAGATAAATAAATCTAGCTGGCCAAACAAAATGGATAGATTAGAGAGAAATACAAAGCTATAACAATCACACATAATAAAGTTCAAAAAAGACTCAATACTTCCAATGAATAATCTGATCATAACCCACAATTCATTCGATCCCAACAAACACACCGCAAAAGAAGATTACATCGCATAGAACTTCGAAGAGAACATTGTGCTGAAGATCAAAGAGATAGAAGAATCCATTTAGCTAATCACTATGGACCCTTAGGTCTGTGGTAAACTACTCACACATCATCGGAGGTGCAGCAAGGTTGATGTAGAAGCCCTCCATGGTCAATTCCCTCTCCGGCAGAGTACTGACGGAGGCCCCTAGATGGGATCGCGAAAGAACAGAGGCTTGCAGCGGCGGAATAATTGTTTCAGATCTCGCTCTGGTGTTTTTGGGATATATGAGAATTTATAGAAGTGAAATTAGGGAAAACGGAGTTACGAGGGACCCACAAGCTCAGGTGGCGCCCCCTAGGGGTGCACCATGTGAGCTTGTGGCCCTTTTGATAAGTCTTTTGGCCTCCTCCCGAAGCTTCTAGGGTCCCTTCTGGTCCAAAAAAAATCACCGTAAAATTTCATCATGTTTGGACTTTGTTTGGTACTATTTTTCTGTGAAATAATAAAATAGGCAAAAACAGGAACTGACACTAGGCACTAAGTTAATAGGTTAGTTCCCAAAAATGATATAAATTGCATATAAAGCATACAAAATTGATAATATAATAGCATGAAACAGTCAAAAATTATAGACACGTTGGAGATGTATCAATGAGCTCCGCGACGCGTCTCCGTGTCCCCAAGGACGAGGTAGGGACGGGATCCACAGCGTGCGGCAGCCCCCTCGTCCCTAAGTTGGAGCCAAGGACAAGTTCTCGCGGCGGCCTGCTTGTGCCCCAGGTGGAGCTAGGGATGAGCTCGCCGGCGGCCTGCTTGTGCCAAAGCTGGAGTAGGAGCCGCCTCTATTAGCGAAGTACAGAGGGTCGGTGGCCAGTTAGGCCGGCAACCAAAGACTTTCCGGGGCTTTTCTTGGTAGTGCGTTAATTGATGAAGGGGCCACAACGCCACCTAGACGACCCAGTTGACACGCCGGGGTTGCACGACATAGTCATCGCTTCAATGGCTGACGCCACCATCAACCTCGTGAGCGAGGACAGTGAAGACTCCCTTGGCCTCGACAAGGACGGCGACGGCTCCCTCGGCCTCGGTGACGATGACAACGGCTCCCTCGGCTGCGGCGAGGACGACAATTACTCCCTCGGCCTCGGGAGAGGTTCCAACGTTGATGACAATAATGAGTAGAATAGGACGACGAAGACGACAAATTATAGAAAATGAATACAGTCTCAAAAATTGAAATACTTCTGTATCTACCCCCTTTTTTTGCACTAATTTGGTGGATGATAAACAAGCAATACCAAAAACTAGAAAAAAACCTTCGCAAAATGGCCTATCTTGTATGAGGATGCATGGTTTTTAACTCATATGGTCGTGCCCATGGCCACATACATGGAACAATCCATGATAAAATGACCATATTTGTCACAAACATGGGTATTTCCATTGTAAGCAACATTGCCAAAGGTGGTTTCAATTATTTGGTTATAAACTAATTTTTTTTCAAGCAAAACGTGTCAAAAGTGGTTTTTTGTGTGTGAAGGAAGTACCCCAAAAAAGATTGATATTTGTACCTTTGCAATTTTCACCCAAATTAGAGCACATTGGAGGCCCACTGCCAAATGTTCATGGATTTCAGAGTTTGTTTGCTATATTTCTTTGATTTAGTGAGTTACTAGGCATTTATTTAAGTTACTTAATTTTGAACTGCATGTGTGCCCTAGTTTGGTCCTAAGAGTTGCCAAAAATAGTTTCAAGCTTCCATATTATGATTGTAGGTACTTGACACAAACAAAGGCGAAACCCTCAACCATATGGTATGAGTAATCATCCTTGAAAGTATGGCCTCATTTTGATTTTTTTTAATATAAAACAAATAAAGTCTAATTTTTAAAATCTTTTTGCACATGCCCCCTTTTTTTGGACTAGTTGGGGGGGGGGGGGTGGTGATAAACAATCAATACCAACAACTAGAAAAGACACCTTCACAAAATGGCCTATCTTGTCCGAGGATGCATGGTTTCAACTCATATGGCCCTGCCCATGGTGACATCCATGGAGCAATCCATGATAACATGACCATATTTGTCACAAAAATGGGTATTACCATTTTAAACAACATTGCCAAAGGAGGTTTTAGTTATTTTGTTATAAAATAATTTGTTTTCAAACAAGCAATGCCAAAAGTGACTTTTTTGTGTGGGAAAGTACCCCCAAAAATATTGATATTTGGACCTTTGCAATTTCCATCCAAACTAGACCACATTGGAGGCCTACTACAAAATTTTCATGGATTCCAGAGTTTGTTTGCTCTATTTCTTTTATTTACTGAGTTCCTAGGCATTTTCTTAAGATAATTCAAATTAGAACTGCAAGTGTCGTCCTAATAATTTGGAGCTTTGCAATTTTCACCCAATATGAGTTTAGTTTTGGCAAAATAATAAGGGACACCAATTTATCTTCGGATCTAATAAAATCTTTGTTTCGCACCGCCGGTGGTACACTATGTCCAGAGTCACTGAATCTTGGGGCCATCCTTCGCGTCCGTGAGTACATAAAAGCACGACTCTATTACAGAACCCACACACTAGCTCAGTTGGTTCTTGCAATGTGGTTACTCGAGTTCAAGTACCTCTCTCGGCATTATAAGCCACCTTTTTGTGCCAATTAGCCAGACAATGACACATGGGCCCTAGGGACACCTATGACTACCCAGCCACTAACAGATGGACCGACAGGGGGTGTCCAACACGTTAGTACGTGCGTGATGGGCAATGGATCCATCTATGGCCGCACAACCACCGATAGATGGGCCGATAGGGGGTGTCGCACGCGAATTTGTAACTGCGCCAACTAACAGTCAACTACTTTGACACGACGACAAGCCCCGTGTGGGCATTTGTAAGGGTGGGCAGCGCAGTGGAGGGGAAAAGCGAGGAAGGACAAAAAGAATAGAGAAATCTGAGCAGAACTAAGGAAGGAGGGGCATGAAAAATAGAAAACCCTTGTTCTTTTAGCAGCTGGTTTTACTAGAGGGTTCACAAAGCCACTAGGTGGCTTCTTCGTGGCTCTTTCTGTTAGAGTATGCACATCATCACTAGATGACTTGTCTGCAACTAATCTAGAACAAAAAACCCTGGTAGTACTCTCAGATGACCTCAAGGATAAGTTCTACTTAACAATACTCGGGAGCCTTTCCTTAGCCTGTTAGCTGGCCTTTTGAAAAATTTCATTTCCCCTAATAGGGATATGTATGGAAAAGGAAAACTTTGCTTAAGGGCCTCAGGGTTCAGGCTAGAGCTTGCATAATTCCGAGTCTTATTAATGTCCTCAGTAGAGCAAAAAGATTGCTTTTGTCCATCAGATGGAGGCCCGAAACTATTTTATTTAGTAAAAATTATGACTTTGGAGAATTGTCTTCTTGCGGAGTGCGGTCGCAACGTTATAGGTATCTCTATGTAGTTGCACCAAATGAACCAACACCTGCATCAAGTACACAAAGTATAATCAACATTTGTGGTTGTAAGAATTGATCACATAAAGCTTATCAAACATCGATAGCTAACTCGACTTGGCCTAGAGCATTGCCGGGAAAATATTCCTTGTCCGACAAAGATAACTGAGAATGGAAGGATAAGTTTATTTTGTCAAACAAATCATTTTGATAATATGGTCTTGACTAACACATAATTTCCGATTCCACTAAGATTTTGGTTTTGAGGAGCCCCTTACCCCAAGTTAGCCATTTTGTATTTGATATGCTATGAGGTGTTACAAGATTAAAAGATTTTGAATTGTCCTTTGTTTGGACTTTCGAATGTGTAAATTGCACCTTTTGTGTGGAAATGTGTAAATTGCACTTTACAATTATAACTTAAAGGTAGTGATACATGCTCCATCATTGTGCTCATTTTTATATTTGATGTTCCCTCGTTGTGCACATTGTCAAGCTGTCAAACACAAATATTTATCCATTACACTTATCTAACTGTGCATTTATTTGCTAGCAAAACTAATAAATATATAATCCCATAGAAGTAGTTTTGACAAAAGGATATTCTGATGTATTTTCCCAATGAAGAATTTGAATAGTCTTGATATATTAATATTGCAATTTACATTTTGGTACAATGCAATATTTTAATCTCTACATGAGTGGTTCAAATTTTCAGTCAAGTTTTAGCAAGACGAGCAGGACAGACGGGTCGGGCATCAATGCATGCGAGGCCAGGGCAGGTAAAGTGCATCGAAGGGGGCCACAACTGAGCCAATGGTCATCCCAGAACGAGGTTGACGCGCCGTCCCGTACCAGCACCCTCGAGAGCCCTCTTTAGAGCGACATCATGCCGCTGAGGCTCGCCCAGTGGTCACCATCAGCCAGACGCGTCCGGGGCACGAGCGGGAGCTTGCCGTCGGGCATGGACCATGCCCAGGACGTCCAACGAGA
>NC_057796.1:378299290-378301501 GCF_018294505.1 Triticum aestivum
GGGGGGGGCGTGCAGCCGGTGCAACACCTTCAGAAGGAGACAATCATTCTGGGCGCGGAGATCACGCACGCCTAGCCCGCCCTCACTTTTGCTCTGGCATACCGTGACCCAGGCCACAAGGCATTGGGCGCCAGACGTGCGTTCGGCCGTGTTCCACAGGAAGGCGCGACGCAGCGAGTCGAGAGCCGTGATGACAGACGGAGGGAGCTTGAGCGCCGCCATGGGGTAGGTTGGGATGGCGTCAACGACGGTGCTGATGAGCACCAACCATATTTTGGAAATGGACATGAGGAAGTAAAAATTCACATTGTTTCAAACCTTATTGGTTGGTCAGGTCAATGTTCTAAAACGAAAATCTTGAACAATACAATTGAATGGGCAAGACGGCTTTTGTTGGTCTCTTAAAAGGCATGCGCGATAACAAATATATGTATGTATGTACGCGTGTGTACTGCTCATCTCATCAGCTTTCGATCAGGAGAGGAGAGGACGCGCGCCCGCCTAGCTACACGCCGCTGATTAATCAATTGGATCTTCCTTTGCTTCCAGTTTACTCTTGGTACTGATCCTAATCACTCAAGTGGGCATAGACAATGGTTCTCATAATATGCCGCGCTATGTCAAACCCACTCAGAACTTTGCAACACGTACTTATACCAAAAGTAAAAGATGATGAAATCAGACGTGGGTTTACACCTGACTTTTTCCCCTTCCAACCGTGTGCAAAGATGGTGAAATCACATGTCTTACGTTAGCCGGGCGTGTGTTTGGTTGATTGACCGCAGCAAAAAAGAGAGCATGCGTTTGGACGTTTGGTTGGTGCCCAAAGCAAAAACCGAACCAGCCGCACCGCTGGCCAGATCATGGCGCACGCGCACCACCTCCCCACCCCACCCCTGAATCTGAAATGTCAACCAGGACCAGCAGTCCGGTCTTGGTTAGCGGTCTTGTTTTCCATTCTCATGGCGCAGTCGCCATCAGCTCCCTGACTCTCCGCCCCCAGCTCCCCTCCCCCCTCCTCCTCGCCTTGCCGCTTTGGCTCGGACGCCAGCCGGGTAGGTGGCGACTTGGCGCGGCACACGGTAGGTGCCCACCGCACCGTCCCGCGACGGCGCCACCCAGCAGCAATTGCCTTGACCGTTCCCCCAGGCCGATCAGCGCTAACAACCCCGCCCGCTCTAAACTGGAACTAGAATATTCCCTAAAAAAAACTGGAACTAGAATATACGGGCTATAATGCATTTTTTCGATACAGAAAATATATCAATATTGCGATAATTACACCCAGTCTTTGCACCAACAAGATATCAAAAGATATCAAGGATGCACGGTTAAGAAAAAAAGAAATATATAAACAAAGACCTCGTCGCAGCGATGAAATACCCGCAATGGCAACACTCTAACCACCAAAGAAAACACCTGGACTACAGAAAAGGTTCTCCAAAAACAGCGTCTTCAAGAAAACAATGCGTAAGCGTTGTCGTCGCCCGATCAGTTTTCACCGCGGAGAGAGTCTGAGATCCCAAAAACAATACCTTCGCAAGACCATTGCAAGGTAGAACCAAAGAAGGTCAGACATTAGGCTTTCTCTGGAGATCGCGGCTCGGTACTTGAAAAGTGCCCCCAAAAATGTTGTCCACCTGTGTTGCCGCCCCCTCCTGCCAAGGCTGCCGCTGCAAGTCCTCAACACATGAAAAAACTTGTGCCGCCATTCTTCAACGCAACCAAAACTCCTCTCCGCCATTACAAGTCTCTGATCTCAGCCACCATAACTTTCTCCACCACTGTCAATGCCGTGGAAATCTATACTTAAGGCATGTCCCGTGACACCGGCAAGACAGCGAAGCTTCGCGCCACGCCCTCATGAAGCCGCTCTGGCTGAAGATGAGGATGTATCAGACCGAATCAATTCCGATCTAGACATCCAGTGGCACCATGCGCCAAACGCTGAGATCTCCGAGAGGAAGATCGGAACTCGTCGGTGTTTAGATCGAGAAGGCCTGCATGAAACAAATCGAAGTTTTGGAGCTCAAAGAATAGCAGGGCCAAGCACCGCGGGGCTCCTCTAGATCCCGACGGGCCGGATCTAGGCAGTGCCCTTCCCGGCCGCCGCCAACCCAAGCGAGAGCCGCCGCTGTAACCGGCCCTCCACGACCAGGACAAAGAACCGAAGACCGGCTTCCTCCGAGCTCCGCCCAACGCAGCGCCCCT
>NC_057796.1:378301750-378395111 GCF_018294505.1 Triticum aestivum
CCAACACTTGCCAGGCTTTACTCGATGGCGCACAGGCTGGCAGCAGCCCCTCAGTCGCTCGCGGGAGCGACGCGAGGGGTTCAGGAGCGAAGCGAAACCCTGGGATAATGCATAACAAATGATTAAAGTCGTCTTGTCAAAACTCATTTCTTTCTTACATGTCCGAGCGTGTTCGGACATCAAACAGACGCCCAGTAGGCTTCCTAAAATTCAATCGTCTGGATAGTCCAGACTTTTTCAAATTCAGACCATATATGAGGAAGAAATGTGGTTGTCTGGAAGGGGATGATTAAAGATGAGGCAAAAATAAGCCAGTGAAGGGGGTTGTAAGAGGTGAGGCGAAAATAAATCGACGAAAATAAACGTGCATACCAGTGGTTTAAGAGTAAGATCTTTTAGGATCAGCGACCTACCACCTTTCGTCCTCCCCGAGGTCCTAAATTTATACCACCAACCAACCCAGTTGATCAATCATACGCATATATACCACTTGCCTTCTGTCTGCCTCGTACTCCTTAATTACCATGGCCTGCACCAAGCATTTCTTGATCTCCGCCGCGCCTCCCTGAGCACGTTCGGTCAGCTTCAGTTCCCTCCTCGCGCGGATCATGGCGTCGGTGAGATCCTGCGTGTCCGTCAAGCCGGCCGCTGGCCCCGCCAGGTACAGATCCGCCAGGGTCGGGGCGGCCAGTTTGGAGCCGACAAGCCTGCGAATATCCGCTTCTTCTTCTTCTTCTTCATTGGGCCCAGGCGCGGATGGCTGCGGCAGAGGTGTCGGCTGTGCCGCCAGTATCAGCGGCAGGGGCGTTGCCGTTGCTCGTTTGGTTGGCGATGGCTGGAGGGCGAGGCGGAGGGGCGGGCGGGAGGTCGTCGCCGAGTGCAGCGCCAGCCTGGAGGGGGTCCGCCACGGCGCGGCGGCCGCCGCCGTGCCCAGCGTGCCTGCGCTGCCCGAGCGGGCCAAGGTGGTGGCTCTCGTGGCGGCCGTCATGCTGCTTTGCAACGCCGACCGGGTCGTCATGTCCGTCGCCGTCGTGCCGCTGGCCGCGCAGCACGGCTGGTCCAGCTCCTTCGTCGGCATCGTCCAGGTACGCCCGCCCACTTCTTGCCATGTTAATTTACTCCTCAACATTAGCAGAAACTGAAGTGAATGTCATTTTGCTCTGACCTTAAGCAAGAATTTGGTAACAGCAAAAAACCATTAATTCCAACCATTAGTTGAGTAAATTGCTTACCGAAAGTCAACGATGCATGATGTATCAACTTCAGATTTCGTTACATTCTTTTAAGCCAGGCTGCCTGATGGTACCAAGTTAACAACAACCAAGTTAACATCATGAGCTCGTGCTACACATGTTTCTAGTATGATTCTTGGAGGGACAATTTCAAGGGCCGATTTTGCGATAGAAACCAAAATTAGCAAGCAGTACGCAGGGATAAGTCAGCAACTTGAGCTGCTACTGTTTCCTGATTTATACAATGTAGAAATTTGACAATTGGACGCTTGAAATATCCAATCTAGTGGATGATGTGATATATGAACTACTCTGTAAACACCCTTGACTGTTTACTTGGTTACTGGGACCAGAAAGATTGATTGCATCAGTTGCTACTCCGTAAAGGCTAAAATACCATTGCAACACCACTGACTAGACGTCATTCAGCAAGTGTATGATGATGTGATATATATGAACTAATGCAGCATGTATATTGTGATTGGAGATTCGAATACTTAAGCATTTGTAACAACCATTAAGCATGAGTAACTAGATGAGAACAAACACAGCAAATTGTCGATATCCATGAGCAGCTAGGCTAAAACAAACACAGCCACCTACCCCCTTACTGGCATATCGTGCATGGTTAGTGATGCTCAAATTGATTGACTCAAGGTTAAATTTTCCCAACACTGTTGCAGTCATCATTTCTATGGGGGTATGTTTTCTCATCCATGGTTGGAGGAGCTTTGGCGGACCGATACGGGGGGAAGAAGGTGATGGCAGGTGCTGCTGCACTCTGGTCCTTGGCCACTTTCCTCACTCCATGGGCCGCCTCTCAATCCGCCACTATGTTGCTTGCTGTACGTGTGCTTTTTGGCGTTGCAGAAGGTGTTGCATTTCCGACAATGAGCACTTTCTTACCAAAGTAAGTAGCTCATATCACCCATTAAATTTATTCAGCATGGACACTTGAGTACTCTGCTTCAAGCAACATTAATCTCAGATTACTGAAGAGGAACAGACAGAAGCAGTAACCTCCACCAACACTTGGAGCAGCATAAGCCAAAATACTTTACTTCTTTGAGATCAATCACACTAGTATTCATTATAGTTAAAACATAGTGCTAGAAGAATTAGTTTAGCTGTGCATACAGGTATTCTTCGTCTCATAGATATACTTTCGGGTATGTCAGCCAATGCTCTTTTTCACAGATATCAGTAACCGATTCTACTTACAGAATCTAGAAAATGAAACATTCACTACATATATATATATATAGATGCAACCAAACGCAACTTCAGTTCAGGCTCCTAATTTCATTTTTGAACATGAAACAGGTGGTTCCCAACACATGAACGTGCCACTGCTGTTGGCCTTTCCATGGGAGGATTCCATCTTGGAAACGTCGTAAGCTTCCTAGCAACACCGATCATCATGTCACATATAGGCCTTGCCGGAACATTTGCCTTCTTCGCATCACTTGGTTACTTGTGGCTCTCTGTATGGCTGTTGAATGTAGAAAGTGACCCTATTGACAGCCGTACTATAAGCAAATCTGAGCTGCAACTAATTCTAGCTGGACGAAGTAAATCAAAAGTCAAAGGCAGCAAATCACCATCCTTAAGAGAAGTGTTCTCAAAGATGGAAATGTGGGCCATAATTGTAGCTAATGTGATAAACAACTGGGTAAGAATGACTGACCAGCAGAACTAAAGTTTTGTGATACTGTATCTAGATATTAACATCTTGAAATTACAAACACCATGCAGGGCTATTTTGTCCTACTATCATGGATGCCGGTGTACTTCAAAACGGTATGTCATCAAAGCTTCTAAAATCATTCTAATAGGTCTGCCTTACAAGTCTGCTATAAGCTGTTGTTTCTGACTATTATCCCAACAGGTATATAATGTCAATTTGAAACAAGCTGCATGGTTCAGTGCCATACCTTGGGGCGTCATGGCTCTATCAGGATATGTCGCGGGAGCTTCTGCAGATTTCATGATCAAATCCGGCTTATCTATTGTGCGAGTCCGGAAAATTATGCAGTCAATTGGTTTTATTGGGCCAGGTGTGTCATTGCTATGTCTAAGATTTGCCCAAACACCATCGGCTGCAGCAGTTATCATGACCGCCGCCTTGGGTTTGAGTTCCTGCAGTCAAGCTGGGTACTTCTGTAATGTACAGGTAACTACTGTTCATGTTTCCTCATATCATATCCTGATCACACCATCTCTACTCAGAGTGCCTGTTCTTCTGAATCAGTAGCTCCACTAACAATATGAATGTGTTTCACTATTTTTTTTACCGTCAGGACATTGCCCCTAAATACGCTGGATCCCTACACGGTATGTTCGCAAACTTTTTTGATAGCATCAGTAGACAACAAGATCCATATTTCTGCATTGATGACTTGATTCTTCAGCACTTATATCTGGCATCTCTGTGCTGCTTGAACAGGAATGACGAACGGCATTGGGACAGTGGCCGCCATAGTTAGCACAGTAGGGGCAGGATACTTCGTCCAGTGGCTGGGATCCTTCCAGGCCTTCCTCACCCTAACGGCAGTGCTCTATTTCAGCGCCACCATCTTCTACAACATCTACGCGACAGGAGACCTGGTTTTTGACTGAGCTGAAAAATACTGTTAATGTCAAATGTACAATTACAGCTTGTAAAATGTCTGTCTGCGCCCACCGCGCAGAGCAAAGAAACAAATAGAATTAAGATTGATTGGCTGGCTCATTCATATAAGACTGAACGCAACCATGGTGGCTTTGTATCCGTGGAAAAAGTAGGGAATGTGGAGATCTCTTCAACAAAATTATCTCTCTCATTTAGTAGTAAGAAAAGGCACCAGCAATTGATAACCATGTTGCCTCTTACATTACATTCACTCATTCGTCCATTCAGGTTACAGAGTTCAGTAGTACTGAACTCTGGACAATCAAACAATGTTTCAGGCTTTATATTTAAAGCCGGGCATATTCATTCCGTTTACAACAGTGGTAGCTCTCATTGTTCTACCTTCCCATGCCTTCTCTTAATATGCAGAAGTTGCACCATGATGCCCTTTGTTACCTCAAAACGACCAACGCGTATAACCAATTATAGCAGCATAATGTACTAGTTCTAAACTACATAAAAGATATAGCATGATATATTATATTCATAAAAATCGATCATAATGTTGTTCAACATATAGAAGTAAAAATAGTTTAAGATATTGTGGCAAAATCTAAGATATATAGAGGATATAAAATAACAAATGGTAAGAAACCTTACAAATTACAGGATAACTTTGCGATCCTTGGTGCTTTGAAAATGAGTGATGATGTTCTCATCCTTGACTTGCAAGAAGAATTCCCTTCAATGAATGTGACAAAGCAATCGTTCAAGTATTTTTGCCCCATCTTCTTAGCTTTTTTTTATTGATGGAAAGACCCGCTCAACACCGGTTGTTGCAATAGGAAGAACTAGCACCAATTTGAGAAGTTTGTAAAGAATCTCATACCGAAGAGACCTCCCTGTTTTAACAAGCATCATAGACAACTCTGCTAGACTTCTCAAGTTTGTGAAGTTTTCATCATTCCTCACATCACTAATATAGAGATTCAGTTGAAAAGGAAGTTGGTGCATCATCTTATATAATTGGGGGCTCTGTGCTAGGAGCTCTCTCTGGTCCAGGTGTACTGTGCTTGTCCCACTACTACTCTGCCCTTGGAATATCACCAACTGCATCTGCATATCATTGGAAGATGGAGTAACACTCTTGGGTTCAGGTTGTCTCTTCTTTGCAACTGCTCTTTGTAAGAAAGCCCTCAAATTAGTAGTACCACTATTCTTCCTCTTTATGTTTTGGACCTGAAAGTTAAAATCACTCAAGTTTTACAGTACTTATTTTATGAGTAATACTGAAAGCACAAAGTGCTCCCTGGATGATTTTGGTAATTAATGTCAACATATCTCTTGTTGGACTAATAGTTTCATCTAGTATATTTTAGATGAGTTCAACATTGGAGTGGCAAGGACAGGAGGATGTGGACCCCTTCAAAATGCTAAGGACAAAGATTGGCAAAAGCTCAAGGCTCTTCATTTGTATTTTAGTGATCCAAGATCACATTGAGTCCATAGGAAAGCCAATACTATTAAAAGGGGATGAGGTGTTGCTTAATGGTCTACTTGCTCAAATGCTTAGTGATATTGCTCCAAAACCCTCGACCACTTTCTCCATCCAAATATTGTTGGGGAACGTAGCATGCAATTTTAAAAAAATTCATACGATCACGCAAGATCTATCTAGGAGATGCATAGCAACGAGGGGGGGGGGGAGTGTGTCCACGTACCCTCGTAGACCGAAAGCGGAAGAGTTATGTTAACGCGGTTGATGTAGTCGAACGTCTTCATGATCCGACCGATCCAAGTACCGAACGTACGGCACCTTCGTGTTTAGCACACGTTCAGCTCGATGACGTCCCTCAAACTCTTGATCCAGTAGAGGGTCGAGGGAGAGTTTCGTCAGCACGACGGCATGGTGACGGTGTTGGTGATGTGATCCGCACAGGGCTTCGCCTAAGCAATACGACGATATGACCGGAGGAGTAAACTGTGGAGGGGGCACCGCACACGGCTAAGACAAATCTTTTGTGTGCCTTTGGGGTGCCCCCGCCCCCATATATAAAGGGGGGGGGGAGGAGGAGGCCGGCGGCCAAGGAGGGGCGCGCTAAAGGGGGAGTCCTACTTGGACTCCTAGTCCAAGTAGGATTCGGCCCCCTCCTTCCTTCCAACGGAGGGGGAAAGGGGAAAGAGGCGGGGAGGGAGAAGGAAAGGGGGGCCGCGCCCCCACCCCTTGTCCAATTCTAATTGGGCTGGGGGGGGCACCTCATATGGCTGCCTCCTCCTCTCCACTATGGCCCATGAGGCCCATCAACTTTCCCGGGGGGTTCCGGGAACCTCCCGGCACTTCGAAAAATCCCAGATCTTCTTCGGAACCATTCCGGTGTCCGTATATAACCTTCCAATATATGAATCTTTACCTCTCGACCATTTCGAGAGTCCTCGTCATGTCCGTGATCTCATCCGGGACTCTGAACAAATTTCGGTCACCAAAACACATAACTCATAATACAAATCATCATCGAACGTTAAGCGTGCGGACCCTACGGGTTCGAGAACTATGTAGACATGACCGAGACACATCTCCGGTCAATAACCAATAGCGGAACCTGGATGCTCATATTGGCTCCTACATATTCTACGAAGATCTTTATCGGGCAAACCGCATGACAACATACGTTATTCCCTTTGTCATCGGTATGTTACTTGCCCGAGATTCGATCGTCGGTATCCTCATACCTAGTTCAATCTCGTTACCGGCAAGTCTCTTTACTCGTTTCGTAATGCATCATCCCGTAACTAACTCATTAGTCACATTGCTTGAAGGCCTATAATGATGTGCATTATCAAGAGGGCCCAGAGATACCTCTCCGATACTCGGAGTGACAAATACTAATCTTGATCTATGCCAACCCAACAAACACCTTCGGAGACACCTGTAGATCATCTTTATAATCACCCAGTTACGTTGTGACGTTTGATAGCACACAAGGTGTTCCTCCGGTATTCGGGAGTTGCATAATCTCATAGTTAGAGGAATATGTATAAGTCATGAAGAAAGTCATAGCAACATCAATCTCAGAACATAGTGGATACTAGGGATCAAACCCTAACAAAACTAACTCGATTACATGATAAATCTCATCCAAGCCATCACCGTCCAGCAAGCCTACGATGGAATTACTCACGCACGGCGGTGAGCATCATGAAATTGGTGATGGAGGATGGTTGATGATGACGATGGCGACGGATTCCCCTCTCCGGAGCGCCGAACGGACTCCAGATCAGCCCTCCCGAGAGAGTTTAGGGCTTGGCGGTGGCTCCGTATCGTAAAACGCGATGAATCCTTCTCTCTGATTTTTTTCTCCCCGAACACGAATATATAGAGTTGGAGTTGAGGTCGGTGGAGCACCAGGGGGCCCACGAGGCAGGGGGGCGTGCCCAGGGGGGCAGGCGCGCCTCCCACCCTCGTGGACAGGGTGTGGGCCCCCTGGCCTTGATTCTTTCGCCAGTAATTTTTATTATTTCCAAAAATAATCTCCGTGAAGTTTCAGGTCATTCCGAGAACTTTTGTTTCTGCACAAAGATAATACCATGGCAATTCTGCTGAAAACAGCGCCAGTCTGGGTTAGTTCCATTCAAATCATGCAAGTTAGAGTCCAAAACAAGGGCAAAGTGTTTGGAAAAGTAGATACGACGGAGACTTATCAACTCCCCCAAGCTTAAACCTTTGCTTGTCCTCAAGCAATTCAGTTGATAAACTGAAAGTGATAAAGAAAAACTTTTATAAACTCTGTTTGCTCTTGTTGTTGTAAATATGTAAAGCCAGCATTCAAGTTTTCAGCAAAGATTATAACTAACCATATTCACAATAACATTTAGGTCTCATGTTTACTCATATTAATGGCATAATCAGCTAGCGAGCAATAATAATAAATCTCGGATGACAACACTTTCTCAAAACAATCATGATATGATATAACAAGATGGTATCTCGCTAGCCCTTTCTGAGACTGCAAAAATAAATGCAGAGCACCTTTAAAGATCAAGGACTGACTAGACATTGTAATTCATGGTAAAAGAGATCCAATCATAGTCATACCCAATATAAATTAATAGTAATGGATGCAAATGACAGCGGTGCTCTCCAACTAGTGCTTTTTAATAAGAGGGTGATGATTCAACATAAAAGTAAATAGATAGGACCTTCGCAGAGGGAAGCAGGGATTTGTAGAGGTGCCAGAGCTCGGTTTTTGAAATAGAGATAAATAATATTTTGAGCGGCATACTTTCATTGTCAACATAACAACCGAGAGATGGCGATATCTTCCATGCTACACACATTATAGGCGGTTCCCAAACAGAATGGTAAATTTTATACTCCCCCTCCACCAACAAGCATCAATCCATGGCATGCTCGAAACAACGAGTGCCTCCAACTAACAACAGTCCCGGGGGAGTTTTGTTTGCAATTATTTTGATTTGATTTGCATAAAGCATGGGACTGGGCATCCCGGTGACCAGCCATTTTCTCGTGAGTGAGGAGCGGAGTCCACTCCTCTTGAGAATAACCCGCCTAGCATGGAAGATACAAACAGCCCTGGTTGATACATGAGCTATTCGAGCATACAAAACAGAATTTTGTTTGAAGGTTTAGAGTTTGGCACATACAAAATTACTTGGAACGGCAGGTAGATACCGCATATAGGAAGGTATGGTGGACTCATATGGAATACCTTTGGGGTTTAAGGGATTGGATGCACAAGCAGTATTCCCGCTTAGTACAAGTGAAGGCTAGAAAAAGACTGGGAAGCGACCAACTAGAGAGCGACAACAGTCATGAACATGCATTAAAATTAATAAACATTAAGTGCAAGCATGAGTAGGATATAATCCACCATGAACATAAATATCGTGGAGGCTATGTTGATTTTGTTTCAACTACATGTCTGAACATGTGCCAAGTCAAGTCACTTAAATCATTCAAAGGAGGATACCACCCCATCATACCACATCACAACCATTTTAATAGCATGTTGGCACGCAAGGTAAACCATTATAAACTCCTAGCTAATTAAGCATGGCATAAGTAACTATAATCTCTAATTGTCATTGCAAACATGTTTATTCATAATAGGCTGAATCTGGAACGACGAACTAATCATATTTACAAAAACAAGAGAGGTCGAGTTCATACCAGCTTCTCTCATCTCAATCAGTCCATCATATATCGTCATAATTGCCTTTCACTTGCACGACTGAACGATGTGTATAATAATAATGGTGCACGTGCATTGGACTAAGCTGGAATCTGCGAGCATTCAATAAATAGGAGAATACAAGGCAATATGGGCTCTTGGTTAAATCAACAATAATGCATATAAGAACCACTTCAACAATTTCATTATGGTCTTCTCCTATCGACCCCCAAAGAAATGAAATAAAACTATTTACACGGGAAAGCTCCCAACAAGCAAAAGAAGAACGAGAAATATTTTTAGGTTTTCTTTTAGTTATTACTACTACAACATGGAAAGTAAACTAACTAAAGCTACAACTAATTTTTTTGTTTTTCTTAAAGTTTTTCAAACACACAAGAAGAAAGCATAAAAAGGGAAATAAACTAGCATGGATAGTACAATGAAAAATTATGAGCACCGACAACTAGCATGAGTGTGTGAATATAAATGTAATGTCGGTGAGAAATACGTACTCCCCCAAGCTTAGGCTTTTGGCCTAAGTTGGTATATGGCTACGGCTGGCCTAGCGGATATCCGAAGTTGTAACCGGAGTCGTACTGAATGAAGCCTCTGGTTGCCACTGGTTGGCAACCTCCTCCGGATCCCACTGGTAAACAGACTGGCGTGGGGGAACAAATTGTGGTTCCGGATCTGGCTCTGTAGCTGATGTGGGGTTCCGGTAGGCGTGAATGGCCTCCAACGGAACAAGGTACTCACCTGTAGATAAATCAAACAAGGAAGGAGCAGGCAAGGTAATAATCTCAGGGTGATTTTTATCAAATAACAGTCTATAGTTAAGCTCCTTTTTCCTGTTCTTAACAATGAAATCATGTGCAACCATACTCTTGTAATCTAGTAAAACAGTAGGCAACAATTTTTCTTCTTTCTCATAGTGCCTAATAGGTATGTTAAAGTATGCAGCGAGGCGCGAGGCGAAGATGCCTCCCAAGATGGGGCCCTTAGTACGGTTAAGATTTAACTGCTTTGCAACAATGGCGCCCATACTAAATGAGTCATCACGAAACAAGGCATGGCACAAAATAACAATACCAGGGGCACTTAGGTTGCCATAGTTTCCGCGACCAATTAAGCATCTATTAGCAAATAATGCAAAGTAACGTAAAACAGGAAAATGTATGCTAGTAATTCTTGCATCGGAAACTTTCCTAGTTTCCCCTACAACAATTGTATCAATAAACCCCTCCACATCGTCACGATGTGGTTCCTCTACGCTGCCCGGAAAAGGCAACTTGCAAACCTCACAAAATTCAGAGAGGGGCATCTCCTTGTACTCATCATATAAATAGAAATCCATCGAAGGTGGAGACCTCCTAGAATGTAAATGAAAATTTTGCACAAAGATATTAGTGAGTAAGAGGTACTGTTCGCGTTGGTCGCGGAGGAAGTTGGTGAGGCCTGCATTCTCAGCCAATTCATAAAAATCATCATAAATCCCGGCTGCTCTCAAGAAATCATCACAAGGACATTCACATGGCCGAACTTCCGCGATGCAAGGGAGATTATACTTGGGCCTCTCTTCTTCTTCACTTTGCTTATCCTTCGAGCTTCGGCTCGAAGAGCCCCTCAAAAATCTCTTCATCATTTTCTGAAAATTTCTGAAATTTTTAGTAACTTCAAATAAAAGTGAACCAAACTCAACAAAATTGATAGCAACTACTCCCACAAGTGCCTAGAGACTATATCATGCATTAGAACTACTTGGGACCAAATAAATTTGTCATGCAAGGTCAAGAACATGGTCACCTAGGCAGCACAAATTTGCAATGAATAAAGCACTAGAACAAAAACTAATTGGACCATTGGAGGAGTCACATACCAAGGAACAATCCCCCAAAGCAGTTTTGTGAGAGGTGCTTTGAGCTAGGAGATCGAAAATTGCAGCAAAATGAGCTAGAACTCGTGCTTGAGCTGGTTGGTGATTTCTTTGGGAGGAAGAAGGAGTGTGTGGGTGCAGGGATAAGTGGAGGGGAGCCACCATGGGCCCACGAGGTAGGGGGCGCGGCCTGTAGGGGTGGGCGCGCCCTGGACCCTCGTGGCCAGGTGCTTGCTCCCCCTGCTGTGTTCTTAGTGCTAGATATTCTCAAATATTCCAGAAAAAAATCATATTTCAATTTCAGGGCATTTGGAGAACTTTTATTTTCGGGGTATTTTTATATTGCACAGATAATTCAGAAAACAGGCAGAAAATACTATTTTTACTTTATTTCAACTAAATAACAGAAAGTAGAAGGAGGGTACAAAAGGTTGTGCTTTCTAACTTCATCCATCTCATGCTCATCAAAAGGAATCCACTAACAAGGTTGATCAAGTCTTGTTAACAAACTCATTCCGAAGAACATGGAACCGGAGAAATTTCGAATAATACTATGTTACCTCAACGGGGATATGCACATCCCCAATAATAATAATATCATATTTCTTCTTGACAGTAGGAAGAGGAAATTCAAAACCTCCAAAAATAATCGATGGAATTTTTCCAATAGAGTTTATACTATGAACTTGAGGTTGTTTCCTCGAAAAGTGTACCGTATGCTCATTCCATTAACATGAAAAGTGACATTGCCTTTGTTGCAATCAATAACAGCCCCTGCAGTATTCAAAAAGGGTCTTCCAAGAATAATAGACATACTATCGTCCTCGGGAATGTCGAGAATAACAAAGTCCGTTAAAATAGTAACGTTTGCAACCACAACAGGCACATCCTCACAAATACCGACATGTATAGCAGTTAATTTATCGACCATTTGCAAAGATATTTCAGTAGGTGTCAACTTGTTCAAATCAAGTCTACGATATAAAGAGAGAGGCATAACACTAACACCGACTCCAAGATCACATAAAGCAGTTTTAACATAGTTTCTTTTAATGGAGCATGGTATAGTGGGTACTCCTGGATCTCCTAACTTCTTTGGTATTCCACCCTTAAAAGTATAATCAGCAAGCATGGTGGAAATCTCAGCTTCCGGTATCTTTCATTTATTTGTAACAATTTCTTTCATATACTTAGCATAAGGATTCATTTTGAGCATATCAATTAAACGCATACGCAAAAAGATAGGTCTAATCATTTCAGCAAAGCGCTCAAAATCCTCATCATCCCTTTTCTTTGATGGTTTAGGAGGAAAGGGCATGGGTTTCTGAACCCAAGGTTCTCTTTCCTTACCGTGTTTCCTAGCAACAATGTCTCTCTTATCATAACATTGATTCTTTGATTGTGGGTTATCAAGATCAACAGCAGGTTCAATTTCTACATCATTATCATTGCTGGGTTGAGCATCGACATGAACATCATCATTAACATTATCACTAGGTTCATGTTCATTACCAGATTGTGTTTCAGCATCAGAAATAGAAATATCATTGGGATTCTCAGGTGTGTCAACAATAGGCTCACTAGAAGCATGCAAAGTCCTATCATTCTTCTTTTTCTTCTTTTTAGAAGAACTAGGTGCATCTACATTATTTCTCTGAGAATCTTGCTCAATCCTCTTAGGATGGCCTTCAGGATACAAAGGTTCCTGAGTCATTTTACCAGTTCTAGTAGCCACTCTAACAACAAAATCATTATTCTTACTATTCAATTCATTGAGCAAATCATTCTGAGCTTTAAGTACTTGTTCTACTTGAGTGGTAACCATAGAAGCATGTTTACTAATGAGTTTAAGTTCACCTTTAACTCTAGACATATAATCACTCAAGTGTTCAATCATATAAGCATTTCGTTTTAATTCTCTACCAAAATAAGCATTAAAGTTTTCTTGTTTGACAATAAAGTTATCAAACTCATCTAAGCATTGGCTAGCAAACTTAGTAGGAGGGATTTCAGCTTTATCATATCTATAGAGAGAATTTACCTTTACTACCTGTGTCTGGTTATCAAGACCATGTGTTTCTTCAACAGGCGGTAAATTTAAGACCATGTATTTCTTCAACATGAGGTAAATTCTTAACATCTTCAGCTTTTATACCTTTTTCTTTCATAGATTTCTTTGCCTCTTGCATATCTTCAGGACTAAGAAATAGAACACCCCTTTTTTTCGGAGTTGGCTTAGGAGTTGGTTCAGGAAGTGTCCAATTATTTTCATTTGTCAACATATTATTCAATAGAATTTCAGCTTGATCAACAATTCTTTCCCTGAAAACACAACCAGCACAACTATCCAGGTGGTCTCTGGAAGCATCGGTTAGTCCATTATAAAAGATATCAAGTATTTCATTTTTCTTAAGAGGATGACCAGGCAAAGCATTAAGTAATTGGAGAAGCCTCCCCCAAGCTTGTGGGAGACTCTCTTCTTCAATTTGCACAAAATTATATATTTCCCTTAAAGCAGCTTGTTTCTTATTAGCGGGGAAATATTTAGCAGAGAAGTAATAAATCATATCCTGGGGACTACGCACACAACCAGGATCAAGAGAGTTAAACCATATCTTAGCATCACCCTTTAATTAGAATGGAAATATTTTAAGGATATAGTAGTAACGAGTTTTCTCATCATTAGTGAATAGGGTGGCTATATCATTTAATTTAGTAAGATGTGCCACAACAGTTTCAGATTCATAGCCATAGAAAGGATCAGATTCAACCAAAGTAATTATATCAGGGTCGACAGAGAATTCATAGTCCTTATCAGTAACAAAGATATGTGAAGTAGCATAAGCAGGATCATATTTCATTCTAGCATTCAGAGATTTTTGTTTCAGCTTAGCTAGTAATTTCTTAAGATCACTTCTATCATTGCAAGCAAGAAAGTCTCTAGCAGTTTCTTCATCCATAACATAGCCCTCAGGCAGAACAAGCAATTCATATATAGGGGTAGAATCTTCATCATCACTTTCATCAATATTATCAGTTTGAATAATTTCATTCTCTCTAGCCCTAGCAAGTTGTTCATCAAGAAATTCACCAAGTGGCACAGTAGTATCAAGCATAGACGTAGTTTCATCATGAGTATCATGCATAGCAGAAGTGGCATCATCAATAACATGCGACATATCAGAATTAATAGCAGAAGCAGGTTTAGGTGTCGCAAGCTTACTCAAAACAAAAGGTGAATCAAGTGCAGAGCTAGATGGCAGTTCCTTACCTCCCCTCGTAGTTGAGGGATAAATTTTAGTTTTCTCGTCTTTCAAGTTCTTCATAGTGACCAGCAGATATAAATCCCAAGTGACTCAAAGAATAGAGCGATGCTCCCCGGCAACGACGCCAAAAAATAGTCTTGATAACCCACAAGTATAGGGGATCGCAACAGTTTTCGAGGGTAGAGTATTCAACCCAAATTTATTGATTCGACACAAGGGGAGCCAAAGAATATTCTCAAGTATTAGCAGTTGAGTTGTCAATTCAACCACACCTGGATAACTTAATATCTGCAGCAAAGTATTTAGTAGCAAAGTAGTATGATGGTAACGGTAACAGTAGCAAAAGTGATATTTTTGGGTTTTGTAGTGATTGTAACAGTGGCAACGGAAAAGTAACTAAGTAAAGAACAATATGTGAAAAGCTCGTACGCATTAGATCGGTGATGGAGAATTATGCCGGATGCGGTTCATCATGTAACAGTCATAACATAGGGTGACACAGAACTAGCTCCAATTCATCAATGTAATGTAGGCATGTATTCCGAATATAGTCATACGTGCTTATGGAAAAGAACTTGCATGACATCTTTTGTCCTACCCTTCCGTGGCAGTGGGGTCCTAATGGAAACTAAGGGATATTAAGGCCTCCTTTTAATAGAGTACCGGACCAAAGCATTAACACATAGTGAATACATGAACTCCTCAAACTACGGTCATCACCGGGAGTGGTCCCGATTATTGTCACTTCTGTAGGGTAACGCAGGAGAAAACAAAAATTTTCCGACCTACGCACCAGCCCAGGACCACTATGGAGACTGCATACATGGTTTGATCTTTTTCGTTACCGACTCGTAGCTCAGCGGGAAGTAGAGTCGATGACGATCGGCGGTGCAGATCCCCGCAGCTAGGATTTTCAACCTCCCAACCGCGAGGATGTATACCCTCATATGCTCCTCAGACAGCCCTCCGGGAGACGGTCGAACAGCCCCCCAGACGGTGTCGTGGACAGCCCTTCGGGAGGACCTTCGAAACTCGAACGGTCACTCGGACAGCCCTTCGGGAGGACCTTCGAAACTTGGACGGTCACACGGACAGCCCTTCGGGAGGCACTCACGAGCTAAGACCGAAACTACGATCTCTCTACAAAGTTGCACACATACGGTGCCATCTATTCGGTAGGGCTTCGCCGTCCAGAACTAGTTCCTGCCGGAACCCAGACAGCCTTACGGCTCTACGAAACTATTTCGCTTGGAGGGAGAGAGAAGCCAGATCATGCATGGAACTTGTATGTGAGAAAGAGTGAGTGTGGAGAGTGCCTCTCCACCTCTATTTATAGGAAAACCCAAGGGGTAGGGGACACATGAAAAACCCCCAAATGCCCACACTTTATGTCACACATAAAGGGCATAAAGGGATGACAAGTGGAGCCCATGGAGGAGCTGCACCCTCCAACGTCCCACCTTCATGGGGGCCCCCCAAAGGGGGTTCCTTGATCCCCAAGTCCTTCTAGAAGCCTTTTGGGAAAAGCCCCAAAAGGTGGCTTTACATAAATATCCCAAAAAGCACTTTCACTATTCACGACGACATTTTTCAGCGTCCGTTCGAACTGAAAATATTTATGTGGGCTTAGAACATTTCCAGTACCCACTCAAATTATTTTCAACGCGTTCCGAAACAATTCTGGATTAGTGATTTTCATCTGCGAAAATCATCTGAAGTGGTTCCGGCAGCTCCGGAGCAATTCCAGCTTTTATCCCGGAAAATTCCAGAAAGTTTCCAGAATGACTCTGGCACCCTCCAAGAATTATCAGGCATGTGCCGAAACCAATTTGACTTAATAGTATATCCCAAAACAACTTTTCGGTTTCACCGAAACTCGTTCGATGACCTCTCTATGCGAAACTTTTCCGCTGTCCGAAACTTTTTCGGTGATTTTCTCTCAGACTCCCTGTCTAGTATTCAACAGATAGATGACCCTTAAGAGTGTGACCCTATAGGTTCGGTGAAGTATAGACATGACCCGGAACCCCTTCCGATCAATGATCAACATCGGAGCCGTGGACACCCATATTGACCCCTATACCCACACGAATAAATATTCGAGTGAACCTCCAGTTGCAGTGAGATATTCCTGTTGCTTCGCGATATGTCACAAACACCCGAGGTGAGATTTATTGCATCCCCGTGGACGAACAATTTGTCCACCATGCAAGTTACCTCGTTACCGGTTTTGTTCTCTTTTCTCGTTTCCGTGTTCCGGCATCCCAGTGATCAAATCACAAGGTGTCTGGCCAGACGATTATGGATACCATAACACCGAGAGGGCCCGAGAACATCTCTCCATCATCGGAGGAGCAAATCCCAATCTTGAGCTATCAAGTTACTTGACATACTTTTCCATGAACCCGTAAGCCGCCGTAATAGCCACCCATTTACGGATGACGTTTAACAAACCCCAAAGTTCATGAAGCAAGCATGAAGAAACTCGATACTCTCATGGTCTAAGGAATCATGCAAACGTTAACCATCTCTGTGTTATGTACCATTAACTTGTGACGAATGAATCTCATAGCATAACATCAATCCAGGTCGATTCAACACAAATGTTCTCTTAACATTGTGCCCTCAAAATTGATGGCATAGACATGCCCATGATCAGGAAAACCGAACCATCATGCAACACTTGAGCTAGTCTTAGAGGCCAGACTAGGAATACTTCTTACCGTTTATTATTCCACACGTGCATCTGAGTCTCCCTCCGAGCCTCGTGGATATTGCAGACTCGAGAATCATTGCAGTTATAGCATGGAACATAAACATAATTATGAACTTGGAGATAAATAATATCATTTATTATTGCCTCTAGGGCATATCTCCTACAACTTCGGGGTTGCCGGATCATAACACATAGTAGGTGACTATAGACTTGCAAGATAGGATCAAGAGCTCACATATATTCATGAAAACATAATAGGTTCAGATCTCAAATCATGGCACTCGGGCCCTAGTGACAAGCATTAGGCATAGCAAAGTCATAGCAACATCAATCTCAGAACATAGTGGATACTAGGGATCAAACCCTAACAAAAATAACTCAATTACATGATGAATCTCATCCAACCCATCACGTCCAGCAAGCCTACGATGGAATTACTCACGCACGGCGGTGAGCATCATGAAATTGATGATGGAGGATGGTTGATGATGACGATGGCGACAGATTCCCCTCCCCGGAGCCCCGAACGGACTCCAGATCAGCCCTCCCAAGAGAGTTTAGGGCTTGGCGGTGGCTCCGTATCGTAAAACGCGATGAATCCTTCTCTCTGATTTTTTTCTCCCCAAACACGAATATATAGAGTTGGAGTTGAGGTCGGTGGAGCACCAGGGGGCCCACGAGGCAGGGGGCGCGCCCGGGGGGGGGGGCAGGCGCTGCTCCCACCCTCGTGGACAGGGTGTGGCCCCCTGGCCTTGATTCTTTCGCCAGTATTTTTTATTATTTCCAAAAATAATCTCCGTGAAGTTTCAGGTCATTCCGAGAACTTTTGTTTCTGCACAAAGATAACACCATGGCAATTCTGCTGAAAACATCGTCAGTCTGGGTTAGTTCCATTCAAATCATGCAAGTTAGAGTCCAAACAAGGGCAAAAGTGTTTGGAAAAGTAGATACGACGGAGACATATCAGAAAGCAATAGCAATAAAACATAACAATCATTATGCTAAGCTAATGATACGTCTCCAACGTATCTATAATTTATGAAGTACTCATGCCAATATATTATCATTCTTGGATGTTTTACAATCATTGTATAGCAAGTTTATATCAGTTTTTGGGACTAACCTATTGACCCAGTGCCAGTTGCTGTTTTTTGCTTGTTTTTTACATCGCAGGAAATCAATACCAAACGGAGTCCAAATGCAACAAAACTAAATGGTAAATTTTTATGGACCAGAAGACACCCATTGGGCCAGAGCAACACCTGGGGGGGTGCCCCGAGGGGGGCACAACCCACCAGGGCGCGCCAGGCCCACCTGGCACGCCCAGGTGGGTTGTGCCCACCTCGGTGGCCTCCCGTACCCCTTGTTTGCACTATAAATTCCCAAATATTCTGAAACCCATCGGGGTTACCCTAGATCAGAAGTTCCGCCGCCGCAAGGTCTCTGTATCCACGAAAACCAATCTAGACCCCGTTCCCGCCCTGCCGGAGGGTGGAATCATCTCCGGTGGCCATCTTCATCATCCCGGCGGCCACCACGATGAGGAGGGAGTAGTCCACCCTCAGGACAGAGGGTTTGTACTAGTAGCTATGTGTTTAATCTCTCTCTCTCATGATCTATATCATGGGCTTTGTTAATATAGTCGGATCATATGATGTTTCTCCCTGTTATACTCTTGTTATGATGAATTGAGTCTTTACCCTTTGAAGTTTTGTATTGTCGGATTGAATATTCAGAGATGAGAACACATGATGTATGTCTTTCAATATGAATACTTGAGGTGAAAAATGGGGTATCATATTGATTCACTTGATATGTGTTATGGCATTCAACTCGCGGATTCCCGCGGTGATATTGGGGTAATCTATGCATATGAGTTGATGTACGTTTTTATTATCTTTTCCGATAGAAACTTTGGGGTCTCCTTGTAGTTCTTTGTGTGGACTGAGTATTATGAATATGAATTTGCTTTGGTGTTATTCTAGTACGAACTCTTGATAAGATCGATCGGGAAGAATAGCTTGCGTTATTCTAGTACGAACTCTAGGATAGGTTGATCGGAAAGAATAGCTTTGAGGTGGTCTCATACCCTGCAAACAATTTCTATCTTTTGTTCTCCGCTAATAGGAACTCGGGAGTGATTCTTTGTTGCACTTTGAGGGATAATCATATGATCCAACTATGTTAGCACTGTTGAGAAATTGCACTAGCGAAAGTACGGACCCCAGGCCTCCTTTTCAAGCATTGCAATACCGTTTTTGTGCCCATTTACTAGTTGCTACCTTGCTATTTTTATTTATCCAGATTATAAAAATATATTTCTACCATCAATATTACACTTTTATCACTATCTCTTCACCGAACTAGTGCACCTATACAATTTGCCATTGTATTGGGTGTGTTGGGGTCACAAGAGATTTCTTGTATTTGGTTGCAGGGTCGTTTGAGAGAGACCATCTTCATCCTACACCTCTCACGGATTGATAAACCTTAGGTCATCCACTTGAGGGAAAATTGCTACTGTCCTACAAAACACTGCGCTTGGAGGCCCAACACGTGTCTACAAGAATAAAGTTGCGTAGTAGACATCAAGCTCTTTTCTAGCACCGTTGCCGGGGAGGTGAGTGCTTGAAGGTATATCTTTAGATCTTGCAATTGAATCTTTTAGTTTCTTGTTTTATCACTAGTTTGGTTTATAAAAGAAAACTACAAAAAAATGGAATTGAGGATGCATCATATTATTGATCATCTTTATAATATCTTTCTTGAAAATGATGGTTCGGAATATTGTGCTCAATTGTTAGAAGAAGAAGTCAATAAAATGCTTGGCACAAAATATGTGAATGATGAGCATGATTGCAATGTTGTTAGTATGAATTCTTTGAGTATCCAAAATGCTAATGATGATTGCACAAGTCATGGCAAAAATGTTTGTTATAAGCATGTCACTTTTTGTGGAGTGAATTGGGAGTGCCTTTGCACACCAAAAAGGGAAGATAGATTTTGTAAGAAGCATAAATATTTGGAAACGAAAATGTTGCAAGAGAGGCTAGATGATTGTGCTGAAAGATGTAATTTTTTCCGCCATCCTTGTGAACTTTGCAATGAACATGGTCATATAAATCTTCAATGCATATTCTTTCATGATCAAATAGTGTCGAAAAATTGTGATAACTTGATTACCCTTGAGCATCATAAAGAGCTTAGTCTTCTTTTGGGGTATGAAGAAATGAAACGTATAACTAAGGATATTCCAAAATTTAATCTTGATAGATTTCTTGATTTTGATCTAGAGGAAATTTATATGTTTTGTGCAGTGAATTGCATTGAGAATCCTTATATTGCCAACTATCTAAAGTCAAGAAAACAAACAAAATATGAAGAGAGTACTAATGAAAGGGAAAATGTTTCCCAAAACCCTCCTAGTGTTTATTATGATGAATCAGGTAACAAGGAGGAGCTTCCTATCCAACCAATCTCATCAATAAGAAGCTTGAAAAGATTAATTCAACCCACACATGATGTGGTGAAGAAGAAGAAAAGAAGAAAGAAGAGAGGTAAAAAGGTATCTCTCCCAAATAATGTTGCTCCTATTATTGTTGTGCCTCATAAAAATGAATCAAAAATAATTTTGGAAGATGATACACTTGATGATGATTTTGTTATGCCTATTGCTTGTTGTGATGATTATGACTGGGAAGATAATGATACTTATTATAATATTGGAAATCTTTTTGGCACCAACTTGGGAAATTTTGATGATAGCAATTGTTATACCGTTGGTGCCATTCATACTATTAATGATGAGAATGATTATGCTTATGATATGCCAAGCCACAAGCTTGGGGATGCTATGTTTGATGAGAATGACATGTTTGAGAATTTATTTGCTGCAATTAATGTTTGTCCCAAGCTTGGGGAGGCTATGTTTAATGAAGATGATCTTTTTAGTCCCCCTACTTTGAATGATCAAACTTATTTTGATGATAGCATGCCTCCTATTTATGATGATTACATTGATAAAAGTGGGTTTGGAAGAGTGTCAACTCTAGGTAGTAGTGATCCCACTATTTTGGAGGGTGTTGAATCTTATTACAATATTGATGAATGTGGATTTGGAGAGTTCATGACTTTATTTAGTGATACATCCACTATTTTGGAAGAGGTTTCAATTGACTATGGCAATAAAGTTGCTTTCTATGATGATTATTATGATGACATGTATGCCATAGAGAGTAATGAATTTTCTATGCTTATGGATCATGAAGAGAATGCTTTATCTAATGGTTATATTGATGAATATATTCATGATGCTACTGAAAATTATTATGAGAGAGGAACTTATGATGCATGATGTTCTCTTTGTGTTTCAATTCTTATCTTTTAGGTGAGCATCATTGACTCATCATGCCTAGCTAAAAGGTATTAAAGAAAAGCGCTTGTTGAGAGACAACCCAACACTTTTACTTACTGTTTTTGTGTGTTCACATGATTATGCTACTGTATTTATCATGTTTTATTGCTTAGTTTAAATAAAGTGCCAAGTAAAGCCTTTGGGATCATGTTGGGTGATAGTTGATTTGACCCTGCTGAAAAACAGAAACTTTTGCACTCACGCAAATAAGTCTCAGTTTTAACAGAAGAGTTCTATTGAGTTGATTATTTTTTCAGAAGTTTAATATACAAATTGCTCACGTGGTCCAATTTGTTTCATAATTGTTGGAGTAGCAGAAGTATGGTTTGAGTCCAGATCATTACAGACTGTTCTGTTTTTGACAGATTCTGTTTTCAATGCATAGTTTGTTTGTTTTCTAGTTTCTATGGCTTATATTGCTCAATATAAATTGTGTAAATGATATGCTATAGTAGGCATTGTGTGGAAACAATTATGAATCTTGTCTTTGACAGTACCAAAGTGAAATGGTTTTCTCTTTATCATACTAACCTATCTCACAAAGTTCCGTTAAGTTTTGTGTGATTGAAGTTTTCAAGTTTTGGGTGAGATGACGATTTGAGGAGAATAAGGAGTGACAAGACCCTAATCTTGAGAATGCCCAAGGCACCCCAAGGTAATGTCCAAGCAACTAAGCTTGGGGATGCCCCGAAAGGCATCCCCTCTTTCGTCTCCAACATTATCGGTAACATGGAGCTATGTTTTCATTCGTCACATGACATGATTTTACTTGGAGCCTCAATTTATTTTGTTAAGATTTTCTTGATGTTATTTAGAATAATGTTTTGCATCTTTCTTTTCAATAAAAAGGTCAAGGATAGCCTTCACCATGCTTATTTTGCCAGTATACTTGTTGCTGTTTGAAAACAGAAAGTTTATCAATGTTGCAAAAATTCCCGAGGAAAGTCAGAATGTGATAAAATGTTGAAACTTTTTGCATAATAAGATCTGATAAATTTTCTACAGTGTGGTAGAATTTCATAATGTTTGGAGTTAGGGAAGTATCGATACTCTTGCATTCTTTACAGATTGTACTGTTTTGGCAGATTGCTATTATGTTTGCATATGTTTGCTTGTTTAATGATTCTATTTGAGAATAGGAGTATTAAATATGGAGAGGCATTTAGTATGCAATGTTAAATAATAATTTTTGGGATTTGCTACAGTAGAGTATGATAACGTTTTTGCATTGGTTTATACTAATTTATCTCACGAGTTCTTTGAGTTTTGTGTGGATGAAGTTTTTAAGATTTAGGGAAACCGAGATATAAAAGGAATTAAGGAGAAACAAAAGCTCAAGCTTGGGGATGGGCAAGGCACCCCAAGTTAATATTCCAAGAAGTCTCAAGCATCTAAGCTTGGGGATGCCCCGGTAGGCATCCCACCTTTCTTCTTCAACAATTATTGGTTAGTATCGGTTGAGCCTAAGTTTTTTGCTTCTTCACCTGATGTGTGCTATCCTTGAAATGTCATTTTGTCTTGTTTTGCTTGCTGTTTTAATAAATTACTTAGATATGAAAGTTTTTAAATAAAGTTGCGTAGTAGACATCAGCTAACGGATGGGTCTTGTCCATCACATCGTTCTCCTAATGATGTGATCCCGTTCATCAACTGACAACACATGTCCATAGTCAGGAAACTTAACCATCTTTGATGAATGAGCTAGTCAAGTAGAAGCATACTAGGGACACTCTGTTTTGTCTATGTATTCACACATGTACTAAGTTTCTGGTTAATACAATTCTAGCATGAATAACAGATATTTATCATGATATAAGGAAATATAAATAACAACTTTATTATTGCCTCTAGGGCATATTTCCTTCAGTCTCCCACTTGCACTAGAGCCAATAATCTAGTTCACATCGTCATGTGATTTAACACTAATAGTTCACGTCGTCATGTGACCAACACCCAAAAGGTTTACTAGAGTCAATAATCTAGTTCACATCGCTATGTGATTAACACCCAAAGAGTACTAAGGTGTGATCATGTTTTGCTTGTGAGAGAAGTTTAGTCAACGGTTCTGTCACATTCAGAGCCGTATGTATTTTGCAAATATTCTATGTCTACAATGCTCTGCATGGAGCTACTCTAGCTAATTGCTCCCAATTTCAACATGTATCCAGATTGAGACTTAGAGTCATCTGGATTGATGTAAAAGCTTGCATCGACGTAACTCTTTACGACGAACTCTTTATCACCTCCATAACCGAGAAATATTTCCTTGGTCCTCTTAGGTAACTAAGGATAACTTTGACCGCTATCCTGTGATCCACTCCTGGATTACTATTGTACCCCCTTGCCAACTCATGGCAAGGTACACAATAGGTCTGGTACACAGCATAGTGTACTTCATAGAACCTATGACTGAGGCATAGGGAATGACTTTCATTCTCTTTCTATTTTCTGCCGTGGTCGGGTTTTGAGTCTTACTCAACTTCACACCTTGCAACACAGGCAGAACTCCTTCTTTGACTGCTCCATTTTGAACTACTTCAAAATCTTGTCAAGGTATATACTCATTGAAAAATCTTATCAAGCATCTTGATCTATCTCTATAGATCTTGATGCTCAATATGTAAGCAGCTTCACCGAGGTCTTTCTTTGAAAAAATCCTTCCAAACACTTCTTTATGCTTTCCAAAAAATTCTACATCATTTCTGATCAACAATATGTCATTCACATATACTTATCAGAAAAGCTGTAGTGCTCCCACTCACTTTCTTGTAAATACAGGCTTCACCGCAAGTCTGTATAAAATTATATGCTTTGATCAACTCATCACAGCGTATATTCCAACTCCGAGATGCTTGCACCACTCCATAGATGGATCGCTGGAGCTTGCGCATTTTTTAGCACTTTTAGGATTGACAAAACCTTCTTGTTGCATCATATACAACTCTTCTTTTAATAAATCCACTAAGGAATGCAGTTTGACATCCATTTGCCAGATTTCGTAAAATGTGGCAATTCCTAACATGATACGGACAGACTTAAGCATTGTTACGAGTGAGAAAATCTCATAGTAGTCAACACCTTGAACTTGTCGAAAACCTTTTGCGATAAGTCGAGCTTTGTAGATAGTAACACTACCATCAGCGTCCGTCTTCCTCTTGAAGATCCATTTATTCTCTATGGCTTGTCGATCATCAGGCAAGTCAACCAAAGTCCATCCCATCTCAGATTTCATGGCCTCAAGCCATTTCGCAGAATCTGGGCTCATCATCGCTTCCTCATAGTTCTTAGGTTTGTCATGGTCTAGTAACATGACTTCCAGAACAGGATTACCATACCACTCTGGTGCGGAACGTACTCTGATTGACCTACGAGGTTTGGTAGTAACTTGATCTGAAGTTTCCTGATCATCATCATTAGCTTCCTCACTAATTGGTGTAGGAATCAATGGATCTGATTTCTGTGATAAACTACTTTCCAATTCGGGAGAAGTTACAATTACCTCATCAAGTTCTACTTTCCTCCGACTCACTTCTTTAGAGAGAAACTCCTTCTCTAGAAAGGATCCATTCTTAGCAACGAATATCTTGCCTTTGGATCTATCATAGAAGGTGTACCCAACAGTCTTCTTTGGTTATCCTATGAAGACGCATTTCTCCGATTTGGGTTCGAGGTTATCAGGTTGAAGCTTTTTCACATAAGCATCGCAGCCCCAAACTTTAAGAAACAACAACTTAGGTTTCTTGCCAAACCACAGTTCATATGGTGTCGTCTCAACGGATTTGGATGGTGCCCTATTTAACGTGAATGCAGCCGTCTCTAAAGCATAACCCCAAAATGATAGTGGTAAATCAGTAAGAGACATCATAGATCGCACCATATCTAATAATGTACGATTACGAAGTTCGGACACACCATTACGCTGTGGTGTTCCAGGTGGCATGAGTTGCGAAACTATTCCACATTGTTTCAAATGAAGACCAAACTCATAACTCAAATATTCTGTAAGTGCATCTAGTGCCACCCCTAATTGGTTTTGGAGTATTGACGACAAACTTGGTTGAGGGACTAATGTGTTTGTGAGAATTGCAGGACAACACAGATAGTAGTCCCCCATTGATTCGGTTTACCTACCGGAGATGACCCCTAAAAATGTGTGAAGACATTGAAGTCAATAGTGGTCTGTGAAGGTATTCACAATGAAGACTATGACATGAGAAGACATCGCATGAAGACTATGGAGGGCGAAGACATAGTTGTTTCGTAGTTTCCTTTTCTTCTTTGTTGAGTCATAGGAACCACCGCACTATTAAGTGGGGTCCAAGTGAACGAAGTCAGAGTGACTGAAGTGATGCTCAACCAAATCCTATGTCTTCGAGCGAAGACAATGAGAGAAAATCTTATCCAAAGCTGGATGAGTCAGCTTTACTTGTAGCCCAAGTCAAGGTGCCACGTGTGTTTGAAATCTGACCGTTAGACACGTGTCAGTTCCTTAGTGACCCAGGGTCATTTCAGACAAATCAGGTCGGGTTGCCTCCTGGCTATAAATAGCCCACCCCTACACCATAAATTGGTGGCTGCTCAGAGTTAGTGCACGACTTTTTTCTTTTGAGAGCAACCCACCTCCGAAGCATTTGAGAGAGAGATCCTTGCGAGGACAAAGCCTAAAACACCCAGAGCCAAAGAGTGTTAGGCATCACTGAAGTCTTCATGTCCGCCTGATCTGAAGACTTATTACACTTGAGGACTGTGAATCCTCCAGCCGGTTAGGCGTCGCGTTCTGAGCATCCAAGAGTCATTGTGGATTGCCAGTGAACGAAGTCTGTGAAGGTTTGGAAGTCTACCTTGAAGACTTACCAGAGTGATTGGGCGAGGACTAGGTGTCCTTAGCTCAAGGGGAATAAGGTGAAGACGCGGTCTTCTGAGTTGAATCTCAGCCTCCCTAACCAGACGTACATTTGTCACAACAACTGGAACTGGTCCAACAAATCACTGTCCTCACCAAGCAAGTGGTTCTATCTCCTCCCTCTCTTTACTTATAGTTTGTCTTCGTGAAGTCTTTGCATGCTTGCCTGATCTGTTTGACTTCACTGTGTGACGACTATTGTTGTTTGGCTTCATACCATCTTCCACCCTGATCCATACTACCTAGCTGCTAATAGTCTTCGTGCTTTCACTTCATTGCTTACTTAACTATGGCTAGTCTAGTGTAGTCTACCTTCCGTTGCATGTCAATAGGTTCGTTTCTATTGTTTGTCTTCGAAACTCTCATGTTTTGAAGACTATCATAAAAATCTCCTATTCACCCCCTCTAGTCGATAACTAGCACTTTCAATTGGTATCAGAGCAAGGTGCTCCCTTATTCTGTGTGATTCGGTTTAACCGCCTGGAGTTTTAGCTATGTCGATTGCTGGGATAATCAAAGTCTCCGCTGCGTGCCCTGTCTTCGATGGCATTGATTACCCCTACTGGAAGAATAAGATGCGCATGCATCTTGAAGCCATTGATGTCGACCTCTGGTATGTCATCAAGAACGGCATTCCCAAGGCCGGTGAAGGTGTCACCCCTGCTGATGTCAAGAAGTTCATTCAACTGGATTCTACTGCCAAGAACATCATCTGTGGTCATCTGACCAAAGGACAGTATGGCCGTGTGAGTGCTCTGGAAACTTCGAAGCTACTCTGGGACTGGCTCTCCAAGGTCAACGAAGGTGTCTCAACCCAGAGAGACTCAAGGATAAGTGTTCTTCGCAACCTCTTCAACCGCTTCAAGAGAAACGGCAATGAGAATGTCCAGCTCATGTTTGATCGCCTCACTGATATCACAAATGAGTTTCATGCACTTGGCGCCACTGAGATCACCAAGCATGAAATCGTCAAGACACTCCTGAGATCACTTGACAACTCGTTTGACACCCTAGCCCTGATGATTCAAGAACGCCCTAACTACAAGACTCTCGATCCGTTTGACATACTTGAGAGGCTCAACACACATGAGTTCCAGTTATCTAAGAAAAGAGATATTTATGGTCCCAGCTATGGCCGTACTCGCGCTTTGAAGGCAAAGGCTGTTTCCTCATCTAAAGAAGAATCTGACTGCAGTTCTGGGGATCCTGAAGACATTGGAAAGGAGCTTGCTATGCTTGTGAAGAAGTTCCAGAAATTCACCAAGAAGAAAGGCTTCAGAAAGTCTTCAAGATCCAGCTCAAGAAATGATGAAGCTTCTACTCATGACCACAAGAAGAGAACATGCCACAAGTGCAAGAAACCTGGTCACTACATCTCTGAGTGTCCACAGTGGGACAATGAGAACAACAACAAGAAGAAGAACAATGAATATGATTCTGATGACAAGAAGAAGAAGAAATTCTCAAAGTCTTCCTCCAAGTCTTCGTCCAAGTCTTCATAACACAAGAAAAGTTCATCTGGCAAGGCTCGTGCTTTTGTTGGCAAGGAGATGGATTCAGAGGAGGAGTCAGCTTATGAGGAGGCTGAGGTGGAGTCCGAGGAGGAGTCTGACTCTGGTGTTGCAAGTCTGGCTCTAGCTACAGCCTACGTAGCCAAGTCCATTTTCAACACTGGAGACAATGGCTTCGTCACCAACGCTGATGCTAATGACAAGGACGACTCTGCCCCCACCTACTGCTTCATGGCACGTGGTGCCAAGGTAAACTCACGCGATGCTTACTTTCAAACATCAAGTGAAGATGGATCTGATTGTGAATCCAAACCTAGCTACAAAACACTTGCTAAAATTGCAACTGAACAACAGAAAGCTATGGAACATATTCAAAAATTGTTAGACAAAAGCGATGACCTGTTGGACGCAGAAATGACCCGGTTTCAGTCCTTAATTGAAGACATTAAAAATCTTCATGTTAAGTACGAGGAACTTGAAAGTCGTCATGAAACGCTCTCAACAACTCATGAAAAGCTTTCCTACGATTATCTTCAAAGGAAGCAAGAACTTGAGAAATTGAGAGCGGCTCATGAAGATCTTCAAAAAGAGAACGAGTCACTTCGCGCTCAACAGATCAGTCCCGCTCAGGAAGGATTTGAACCACCATGTCTAAAATGCCTTGAGTGTGATAATGCTACTTCGGTTGCTGAATGTTCCACTACTGCTACCGTTGCAATATCTTCAACTGCTGATGTGGTAACTAACCCCTCTGCTGAGGATACCACTACTATTGCTGATGAAAATGCCAGGTTGAAGACATTGCTTGAGACAGGGATGTATAAAAGTCTCAAAGGGCATCAGACACTATGTGATGTCCTCACAAAGCAGATTCTGAACTGAAACCCTAGGAAAGAGGGTGTTGGGTTCGAGAGGAAAATGAATGTTGATGGTTCTTACTGGAAGCCTGAGCAGTACCCCAAAACCACTTGGGTTGCTGCAAAGGGACCTTCAGTGGATCCATCCACCTTATCTGGCTTCACTTGTGCTAACCCGATTATCATTGATGAATCCTTTGATGCAAACTATAAACTGTTTAAGTATCAGAATGGTGAAGTGTTTGCCAGGTATATTGGTACTAACTGCAGGAATGGGCCACCTATGAAGAAGATCTGGGTACCCAAAAGTTGTCTTGAGAATCTTCCTGTGAATGTCATCATGACACCACCTGGGAAGAAGACAAACCCCAGACCAAAGGCTTCATATGGTCCAAAGGCTTCATACAGACAGAGGACTCAACAGAGTCACCCTAACGCCAATGTTTTGCAGGGAAATCATACTCAGACCTATGAATATGAGCGTGTTTCCTCAAACTGCTATGTTCATAAAACTAAGAACTTTTCTGCTTAGTCATAGTATTGTTCACCTCCTGCAAGGCTATTTGCTAGGGCTCCAAGGCCGAAGTTCTCAGATGCTGCACTTAGACTCATTGCTTCGAAGCCACCCCTGAAAATGTGGGTGGTTAAGAAAACTTAACTCTCTTTTGCAGGGAAAGGTCTCCAGCCAGAAATCAAAGGCGTCTGATGCTTATGCTGGGGACTTAAAACATCTTGTGGGGTGCAAGATAAAATGCCCCAATGGTCTTACTATGTATTTTGTTCCTGAATCGCTTGCCAATCATCCTATCAGCCCTAACCTGGATCTGAGCTTTGATAATCCGCTTGTTCGTCAAATGTTTATGCTTCACAATACCCTTGGTGAAGCCTATCCCCCTAACTGTACTATAGGGTATGACACCACATGCTTCAGAATGGATTATGGACAGTGGATGCACTAATCACATGACTGGTGATCGAAGTCTTCTCATGGACTCAACCTTACGTCCATCTGACAAGAGTCACATCACATTTGCTGACACTGGTAAAAGCAAGGTATTGGGTCTTGGTAGAGTTGCAATCTCAAAGGATCAGCACATGGATAAAGTGATGCTTGTTGAATCCCTTGGTTTCAACTTAATGTCTGTCTCAATGCTTTGTGATTTGAACATGATTGTGATATTTGGAAAATATCATTGCCTTGTTCTAATGGAATCTGACAAGTCTCTGGTCTTTGAAGGGTATCAGAAAGATGATCTGTATATGGTAGATTTCTCAGCAGGACAACAGTTGGCCACATGTCTTCTAGCAAAAGCTTCAGAATGCTGGCTCTGGCATCGGAGGCTAGGGCATGCTGGCATGAGGAACTTGTACACTCTCGCAAAGAAGAAACATGTCGTAGGCATCGAGGGCGTCAAGTTCAAGAAGGATCATCTGTGTGGTGCCTGCGAAGCTAGAAAGATGACTAGGGCCAAGAATCACTCGAAGACAATCATGACGACATCTCAACCCTTCGAGCTGCTTCACATGGACTTATTTGGCCCTACTCACTACTCTACTCTTACTACCACTGCTTGCCTCTATGGCTTCGTCATTGTTGATGATTATTTGAGATATACATGGGTGCATATAATCCTCTACAAGAATGAAGTGCAGGATGTCTTCAGACGCTTCGCCAATCGTGCCATGACGAACTATGGCATCAAGATCAAGCACATCACAAGTGACAATGGCACAGAGTTCAAGAACACATGCCTCGACACTTATCTTGATACATTGGGCATCACTCATGAGTTCTCTGCTCCATACACGCCTCAGCAGAATGGCATCATGGAGCGCAAGAACAGGACACTCATTGAGATGGCTCGGATGATGCTTGATGAGTACAAGACTCCAAGGAAGTTCTGGCCTAAAGCTATTGATACAGCATGCCACGTCATCAACCGTGTTTATCTTCACAAGCTTCTGAAGAAGACATCCTATGAGCTCCTAACTGGTAAGAAGCCAAATGTTAGTTACTTCAGAGTATTTGGTCCTAGGTGCTGGATCAAGGATCCACATCACACTTCAAAATTTGCACCGAAAGCACATGAAGGTTTTATGCTTGGTTACGGAAAGGATTCGCACTCCTACAGAGTCTTCAACCTCTTTCACTATAAAGTGGTTGAAACTGTGGATGTGCGGTTCGATGAGACTAACGGCTCGCAAAGAGAGCACCTGCCAAATATGCTAGATGACGTCCCACCTAGTGAATCCATCAAGCTAATGGAAACTGGAGAAATCATACCTTCAAAGGCACAGGCTGAAGAGGAACTTATCATTTCTGCGCCTAATCAACCTGAAGACAATGCTCAGCCTGAAGCCAATGCTCAAAATGAAGACAATGATCAGCAAGAGCAAAATCTTCGTCCAGTTCATCCTCGTGTTGCAAATGAAGTACAGATTGAGACGATAATTGATAGCATCAAGGCACCTAGTCCTCTCACTCGATCAATAGCAATGCAGCTGGCAAATTTCTGTGGACACTTTGCATTTGTCTCAATATCTGAACCCAAGAAAGTTGCTGAAGCCTTCATGGAACATGAATGGATTCAAGCTATGCAAGAAGAGCTTCAATAGTTCGAACTAAACAATGTGTGGGAATTGGTCAAGCGTCCTGATCCTCGCAAGCACAACATCATAGGCACCAAATGGATATATCGCAACAAGCAAGATGAGCATGGTCAAGTTGTCAGAAACAAGGCTCCTCTCGTTGCTCAAGGATACACTCAAGTTGAAGGGATTGACTTCGATGAAACATTTGCTCCGGTGGCTAGGCTTGAAGCCATTCGCATACTGCTAGCCTATGCCAACCACCACAACATCCTTCTGTATCAAATGGATGTGAAGAGTGCCTTTCTGAATGGCAAGATTGAATAAGAAGTGTATGTTGCACAGCAACTTGGCTTTGAAGATCCAAAACATCCTGATATGGTATACAAGCTCAACAAGGCACTGTATGGCCGCAAACAAGCTCCTCGCACTTGGTATGACACTCTCAAAGACTTCCTGAAGAGCAAAGGCTTCAAACCTGGTTCTCTAGATCCTACACTCTTCACGAAGACATATGATGGAGAACTATTTGTGTGCCAAATCTATGTGGATGACATTATGTTCGGCTGCACTGACAAGAGATACAGTGATGAGTTTGGACACATGATGCAAGAGCAATATCAGATGTCCATGATGGGTGAGCTGAAGTTCTTCCTTGGTCTTCAAATTCGTCAGCAGAGCAATGGCATCTTCATATCTCAAGAAAAATACCTCAAAGATTGCCTGAAGAAGTTTGAAATGCAAGATTGCAAAGGATACACGACGCCAATGCCAACCAAAAGTCATCTGAGTCCTGACGCCAATGGTAAAGAGTTCGATCAAAAGGTATACTGCTCCATGATTGGTTCTTTACTCTATTTATGTGCATCTAGGCCAGATATAATGCTTAGTGTTTGCATGTGTGCCCGATTCCAAGCGGCACCAAAGGAATCACATCACTTAGCTGTGAAGAGAATTCTTCGATATTTGGCTTACACCCCAACACTAGGATTATGGTATCCAAAGGGCTCAGAGTTTGATCTAGTTGGATTCACAGATGCTGATTATGCTGGTGACAAGGTTGATCGCAAGTCCACATCAGGCACATGTCACTTTCTGGGACGATCACTTGTCTGTTGGTCTTCAAAGAAGCATAACTGTGTATCTCTCTCCACTACTGAATCTGAATACATTGCTGCTGGATCTTGCTGCACTCAGCATCTGTGGATGAAGCAAACTCTCAAGGACTATGGTATCCACCTGAAGCATGTTCCACTCTACTGTGACAATGAAAGCGCCATCATGATTGCCAACAACCCAGTCCAGCACTCAAAGACAAAGCACATTGAAATTCGTCATCACTTTCTCAGAGATCACGTCATGAAGGAAGATATTGATATCATTCATGTCAACACTGAAGAGCAATTGGTAGATATCTTCACAAAGCCCTTGGATGAGCAAAGGTTTTGCAAGTTGTGGTGTGAGCTAAATATCTTAGAATCCTCAAATGTCCTGTAATTGGACACACATCCTAACACTTATGCATGTTGATGACTTAGATGTGCAACACATGAAGTAACGTATATCTTCAATCAATGAAGACATACACTCTAAGTGTGAATACATTAACGCGGAATTTGACTTCGGAGCGCCACGATACTTGTGCGCCGTGTCTGGGTCTAATACTTCCTATACGGTGGGTAACGCCACCACCAAACCTTTGTTTGAAATGTTTCGTTTGGCGTCACATTTGCAAAGTCTTCGCATTTGGTTTGTCTTCAACATTGATTTAACTTCATGTTTATCTTCACAATGTTGATTTGGTCTTATACTGATATATACACATATACTTGTGTTCTGTCCTCTACAACATTCACTTATAGCTATGTCTTCTTGTTTGAATCTTTTGATCTAAGTGAATGTGATCGGACCCTTACCCCTTCTATGCTTCTACCTCAGATTCGATCTATCCAAATCATATGCATTCTATTGAAACTGTCGAATGTCTTCTCTGCATCCTTGTCAGCAGAAGATACAGAGACAAAAGTTGAATCTGTTTTAATGCTATATCCTTATTGCCTGAAACCCGGAGAAGCCGGAACGACCACCCGACAGTCCAGGCATGCGTGGGAACATGGAACAACTTCCAATGTGTTGCATGCTTGCCACGTGTCCTTCAGATGTTAACCGCCAGGGGCACCTACGTAATTACGCTGTGCCGTCCCTTTCCTTATAAATATACAACTCACCGCGGTCACAATCTCTTCTCCCACCTCGCCACCTCGCACAAACCCTAGCGCCTTCGCGCTCTCGCGTCGACGCCGGAGACGAAGCGCTTAGCTGCTGCGGCCTCTTCGATACCGTCCTCACACCGGCCGCGGACCTCGTCCTCTCCGCCGCCGCCGTAGGTGTCTTCCGCCGCCAAGTTAGGGAGCGGGAGATTGAACTGCTCGGCATCCCCCTTCGCCTCGTCTAGTAGTTCGTCAAGGGTAATTAAAACTTACTTTTTACTGCCTTTTTGATCCGTCAGATCCATCCACTTCCATCAAAAGTTGTTTCTAAACTTCCAAATCTGGATTTATCTTGTTCTATATCTCATATCTTGCCAAGTATATTCACTTATGCTTCACAACTAGTTAGATTCCTCACTTGTACTTATTCTTGGGTTTGTACAAATCTGGAACCAACTCTCATCAAATAAGTGAATGTCTTCGCGCTGTGAGGTCAATGTCTTCAAACTGATTTATCTTCAAAATCTTCTAAGAATGCATATGACCTCTTCCCCTTCCCTCGCATCTCTAATGCTGTCACAGGTACATGTCCGTGGGAGAATCCCTTGGTTCTCATAGTCTGCATGCATTTGCAGAATTCTTACAGCGACATGATACGTCCATTTTGCATCATGCTTTTATATCGATATTTATTGCATTATGGGCTGTTATTACATATAAGGTCACAATACTTATGCCTATTCTCTCTTATTTTACAAGGTTTACATGAAGAGGGAGAATGCCGGCAGCTGGAATTCTGGGCTGGAAAAGGAGCAAATATCAGAGACCTATTCTGCACAGCTCCAAAAGTCCTGAAACTTCACGGAAGTCATTTTTGGAATTAATAAAAAATACTGAGCGAAGAAACTACCAGAGGGGGACACCCACCATCCACGAGGGTGGGGGGGCGCGCCCCCTGCCTCGTGGGCCCCCTGGCAGGCCTCCGGTGCCCATCTTCTGCTATATGAGGTCTTTTACCCTGTAAAACATGATAAGCAAGCTTTCGGGAAGAAACTCCGCCGCCACGAGGCGGAACCTTGGCGGAACCAATCTAGAGCTCCGGCAGAGCTGTTCTGCCGAGGAAACTTCCCTCCGGGAGGGGGAAATCATCGCCATCGTCATCACCAACGATCCTCTCATCGGGAGGGGGTCAACCTCCATCAACATCTTCACCAGCACCATCTCCTCTCAAACCCTAGTTCATCTCTTGTATCCAATCTTTGTCTCTAAGTCTCAGATTGGTACCTGTGGATTGCTAGTAGTGTTGATTACTCCTTGTAGTTGATGCTAGTTGGTTTATTTGGTGGAAGATCATATGTTCAGATCCATTATGCATATTAATACTCCTCTGATTATGAACATGAATATGATTTGTGAGTAGTTACGTTTGTTCCTGAGGACATGGGAGAAGTCTTGCTATAAGTAGTCATGTGAATTTGGTAGTCGTTCGATATTTTGATGAGATGTATGTTGTCTCTCCTCTAGTGGTGTTATGTGAACGTTGACTACATGACACTTCACCATTGTTTGGGCCTAGAGGAGGGCATTGGGAAGTAATAAGTAGATGATGGGTTGCTAGAGTGACAGAAGCTTGAACCCTAGTTTATGAGTTGCTTCGTAAGGGGCTGATTTGGATCCACATGTTTCATGCTATGGTTAGGTTTACCTTAATACTTCTTTTGTAGTTACGGATGCTTGCAATAGGGGTTAATCATAAGTGGGATGATTTTCCAAGAAAGGGCAGAACCCAAGCACCGGTCCACCCACATACCAAATTATCAAAGTAACGAACGCGAATCATATGAGCGTGATGAAAACTAGCTTGACGATAATTCCCATGTGTCCTCGGGAGCGTTTTCCTTCATATAAGAGTTTGTCCAGGCTTGTCCTTTGCTACAAAAAGGATTGGGCCATCTTACTGCACTTTATTTACGCTTGTTACTTGCTACCCGTTACAAATTACCTTATCACAAAACTATCTGTTACCGATAATTTCAGTGCTTGCAGAGAATACCTTACTAAAAACCGCTTGTCATTTCCTTCTGCTCCTCGTTGGGTTTGACACTCTTACTTATCGAAAGGACTAAGATAAATCCCCTACACTTGTGGGCCATCACGACACATCAATTCTCCTGAAGCCAGTTCCTGTCTGACCAGCAAAAGGAAGCCATTCACAGTTTTGAAGCCATTCAGCTTGAATACAATGGCTACAGAGAAGTCAGCTAGAAAGGGCGGCAGACAGCGCCGAGGAGATACATCTAAGGATTTACCTCCTGATCTGTATGAATTGTACAAGACAGACCCTGAAGAGAGCTATGGCCAGCGCAAGACTCGAATCTAATGGATTCGAAGATATTGGGCGGAACAATGGTTTGTATACAGATATGTGACTACTGAGTATGCGGAGAAGAATGCCATCAAGCGACCGTGGCGTTATATTCTCTACAAAAATCTTCAACCCAAGTCCAAGTCCGAAGCCATTGTTCAAGGCTTCTATCCTTGCATGGTCCGAGGACCACAGCCCGAGAATGCCGACCCATCCTCTCTGCTATGGTGTCGCGATGACAATCTGTTCAAACGCAACTATAAGTTTGCCAAGGATTCTTCTGTGAATCACAAGAAAGCATTTGGACTTGACTTCAACCCTGGTCCATCTGCTCCAAGGGCTGTTGGCACCCGTGATGCTGAACCAAATGTCATCGGCCCCTTCTATAATCTCGAAGGTCTTCTCACTCACATTGCTGGTCAGGGGGCAGCCGTGGAGCACTCAGCCGATGACGCTGATTCTGATGAAGTGCCAGCTCCACCTAAGCCACAGAAGCAGAAGAAATCAAAGGCTTCAAAGCCCCCTGCCACACCAAAAGCTTCGCGTGCGAAGCCATTGGCCACTGCACCTCCCAGTATGCAATCAGAAGATCTTTCTCGTGTCTCCAAGAGGATTGAGAAGCCCAAGGAGAAGCCCAAGAAGAAGCCCATCAAGAGTTCTGGGCATGCACTGACTCCAGCTGCCGTTCTGCGGAACGAAAATGAAGCTATTGATCTGTCAAGCGACGAAGATCTCGGTGATGATGCCCTTGAGCTGCTAATCAAGAGCAAGCAAGAGGCAGAGATCTTCAACGATCTGCCCCTCTTTGATGTGGATATTTTGAATAACTTCATTGATGACTGGTTTGACAACCCAAGCCTCAGCATCGATGACCTTCAGCTCCCAATGGACATAAGCGTCACATTGCACGGAGCCATTGCTAATGAGCTGGCTCTGGCTCAGAAGATCGTCGAGCTGAAAAACAAAATTGACTATGAAAAGGCTCAATTCAACAAGAACATGGCCAAGCACAGCGTGGCTGATGTTCAAAGCTTCAAGCAGATGCTGCATGACCTCAAGGAGGAGTTTCACAAGAAACGTGAGGAAGCAAAAGGTTCAAGAGAGCGGATGAAATACTTCGCAGAGAAATGTGTTCAAGCTCACAATGAGGCTGAGAAACACAAGGCACTTGGGCGTCCAGGCATCGACCCCAAGATGGTTGTCAAACAAAAAAAGAAGCCTGCTGTGGCCCAAGCTGAAGCATCAAGGCAGGAAGCACCTCGCATTGTCTTCCCTGCCAGCATGACAGGCTCGAAGCCTAAGGTCCCCTCAGTAGCTTCAGAACTGAAGAAGACAAGGGCAGCTGAGGCCGAAGCCAAGAAGCGCAAGCACAAGAATGCCTCTGATGGTGCTCCATAAACAAAGAAGCCGAAGACAAAGTCTTCGCGGAAAGAGTGTGCCACTACCACAGAGCCACTTGTTGTCTAGCCCATCTCAGTTGCTCGCCCTGCCTCCACAAACCGAGAGCGTCAACTTGTAGTTCACGAGCCTGCTTTCACAGAGGCTCCTGAAGATGAAGAAATTTCAGCTGTCGACCCCATCACAGCTGAAGACATTGGTCATGGCGACAATGTAGAAGATGATGAAGTCCTTCCTCAGATCGAGCACCAACTGGTATCATCGCCTGTTCTCACGAACAGCAACCTCATCAGCATTGGTCGTCCTTTGACGCCAATTGCTCAGGATGCTTCGTGGGCTGATCACCCTCAACAAGAAACCCGAAGTAATGAAGACACACCCAGTACTCCACCACCTCAAGTCCCCACTCCGGTGCTTGACGATGACAATTACATGGTGCGGACCACTCCATCACCACAAGCGTTGCCCGCTTTCCGCAGGCTTCGCAAAGGCCCTAGGCCATAGGTCGCCCTACCGAGCGTTCCAAAAGGAGAAGTGCAACACAGTTCAGTAGCACGTCAAGTGTTTCCTGAAGCCACTCCAACTGCGAACGTCTCTGAGTCTGAAGCAAAATCTGCTAAAGACATTCCGGCTGCATCAGCCGATGACAACCAAGAACCGCGTCTAGAAGAAGAGAGAGTTGCCACACCCCCTATCACTCAAGAAGCTATTCTCGAGGAGAACGAGTCCGCGCCCATCCCTTCTGCTACTCAAGAGGAGGTTGAAAACACTGAGGCGGCCACAAACAACACTACTGAAGCCAATGACGTTGTCATGGCGGAAGACAATGTGGCGCCTGAAGCGAATATGGCGCCCGAAGCCAATGTGCAACTTGAAGCCCCTGTCAATGCCAATGCTCCTGTACCACCTCCAAGGCCTCACACTATTGAGCAGGCATTTGATCGCGGCCAACTTGTCACTGTCCGATGGCCTATTCTGGTTCCTCCTCCTGCTCCCGGACCACAATTTGACTACCATGTTGAGCACATGCCTCAGGTCCAGAAGCAAAAGCCCAGACTGCCAACATTTCCCGGCGCTGCAACTTCGCCTGGATCATTCAATGTAAACAGCTTTAGGGCACACAACAAATTCTTTGACAGTGCCAAGAACCCATACTCGAAGCCAAGGATGTCATCTGACCGCTTCTGGAGCTATCAGCAGCACAGTTATTACTCCTGTATCTTATACAATCAAGGGCGAATCTTTCCTCACATGCGTCTGGATTGTGAAGCCATTGCTGGTCTGCCTTGCTTGGAAGAAGCTCTAGACTGTTTCAGAGATGCTGGCCTTCTACAGTTCGTAACTGACAAAGAGCACTAGAATGAGGAGCTTCTGCTGCAATTCTATGCCACTCTACACATTCGTGGCTACAATAGGGATCCGAAGACTTGGGTCCTTGAGTGGATGACACGTGATGTGCACCATGAAGCCAAAGCTCAAGATATCATTGAGCTTAGTTCCCTGCCCACTCCAGGTGAGCTCTATGAACCTGGTTGTCAGCTCCACAGGAATGCATTGGAGAGCATATTTCAGAAGCCTGAGCCCAATATGAGTCATATGCTCAGTATGATGAAGCCTCTGCCACAAGATGCTGAATATCCTAAGGAATTCTTTGTCGAAGACCTCGAGTATCTGCCCCGTACCATTTATCACATTGTAAGGCGAACTCTATGGCCCGTCAAAGGACATTCTCCTACAGCCAAGCTTGAAGGCTCAATGAAGACATTGGTTTTCTATATTCTCATTGGCATCATCTTCAATGCTCAAGATTTCTTCATCAGACAACTTGCAGCATCTGGAATTGATCTATTTGGCTTGAAGTTTTATGCTCCATGGGTGATGCGCTTAATCAAGCTTCACTCTTCTATCAACTATCATCCCTCTGTGCGCAACCATGTTATCTTCTTGCCTGAGGTTGATATGTCTGTCGAAGCCGTCTACCCCGAGCCTGCCAAGGAGCCAATTTATCTTCACAATGTTGATCGCCAAAGATTTTCGCAACCAATTGAGGGAGTTCTTGCTGCAACTCGTGTTTATCCTCTGGCTGGCAATACACGTGCACCTCATCGTGCAACCACTGAAGCCACTGAAAGCAACATTGCTCAAAGGCCTCGAAAGCGGTCTCGTGTACTCAATGACCGAGAGCTTCTTGTGGCCTTGCATCAGAAACAGGATAAGCATCATGACTGGATGAAGCGTCAGATGCAGAGCCTCTTGGTGGATGTTAATCGCATTGGCAATCTTGCCACCAAGAACGCATTCATGTCACATGAAGCCTGTCGGAGGTCCTGGAAGAGTTTGACATTGCTATGCTCTAAAGACGATCTTCGCGAAGATGGCTTCACAGAGCGCTACAAGTTTGATTCCACGCCTCCCCGGAATGCCGTCTTGCGTCGTACTCCTTCCTTAGAAGACTTGGAGTATTCATCTTCAGCTGCAACTGTTGTTGCGAGAGTCGTTGATGCAGAAGACGATGCCACCTCTCCAACCATGACTTCGCCGCGTCTCGACACTGCACCAGGCCCCACTGCACCACCAAAATCCAACGTCGACCCTGCTCCTTCATCTACTCCTGATGGGAACGAGTAGATGCTCTATGTCTTCAAGCCTTTTTGGCCCTTACTGACAAAAGGGGAGAAGCATATGAGTTGATAGTCTTCAAGCGGGTCCATATGGGTGGTTGCTATAATTTTGCCAAGTGGTTACGACTCTCGTTTTTGATACATTTGGTTCTTTTGGGTTGTAACACTTAAACTTGATGGTCGTCTGCTACTTTGCTTGCTATTCTGTGATGCGATGATAAATTCCGCATGAAGTCATTCCGCAGACGTCCATTTTTCATTATGCACGTCATTATCTTCGTTATATCTTTATATGCATGATGAATTGTCTTCTTATGTTGAAAAGGATCTCCACAAAGTAAAACCTGCCATGTGCATTTGCATTCAAACGCAAACTATTTATATGCACATCTTCAGGGGGAGCCTTTTGCTACTTATGAAGACAATACCTTAATCCTTACAATTTCACATACTTTTATCCCCGTTGAAAACTTCAACCAATTTTTCATCAATCACCAAAAAGGGGGAGATTGTAAGTACATCTAGTGCCACCCCTAGTTGGTTTTGGAGTATTGACGACAAACTTGGTTGAGGGACTAATGTGTTTGTGAGAATTGCAGGACAACACAGGTAGTAGTCCCTCATTGATTTGGTTTACCTACCGGAGATGACCCCTAAAAATGTGTGAAGACATTGAAGACAATGGTGGTCTGTGAAGATATTCACAATGAAGACTATGACATGAGAAGACATCGCATGAAGACTATGGAGTGCGAAGACATAGTTGTTTCGTAGTTTCCTTTTCTTCTTTGTTGAGTCATAGGAACCACTGCACTGTTAAGTGGGGTCCAAGTGAACAAAGTCAGAGTGACTGAAGTGATGCTCAACCAAATCCTATGTCTTCGAGCGAAGACAATGAGAGAAAATCTGATCCAGAGCTGGATGAGTCAGCTTTACTTGTAGCCCAAGTCAAGCTGCCGCGTGTGTTTGAAATCCACCGTTAGACACATGTCAATTCCTTAGTGACCCTGGGTCATTTCAGACAAATCAGGTCGGGTTGCCTCCTGGCTATAAATAGACCAGCCCCTACACCATAAATTGGAGGCTGCTCAGAGTTAGTGCACGACTTTTGTCGTTTGAGAGCAACCCACCTCCGAAGCATTTGAGAGAGAGATCCTTGCCAGGACAAAGCCCAAAACATCCAGAGGCAAAGAGTGTTAGGCATCACTGAAGTCTTCCTGTCTGCGTGATCTGAAGACTTATTACACTTAAGGACTGTGAATCCTCCAGCCGGTTAGGCGTCACGTTCTGAGCATCCAAGAGTCATTGTGGATTGCTAGTGAATGAAGTCTGTGAAGGTTTGGAAGTCTACCTCGAAGACTTACCAGAGTGATAGGGCGAGTACTAGGTGTCCTTAGCTCAAGGGGAATAAGGTGAAGACGCGGTCTTCTGAGTTGAATCTCAGCCTCCCTAACCAGACGTACAGTTGTCACAGCAACTGGAACTAGTCCAACAAATCCCTGTCCTCACCAAGCAACTGGTTCTATCTACTCCCTCTCTTTCCTTACAGTTTGTCTTCGTGAAGTCTTTGCCTGCTTGCCTGATCTGTTTGACTTCACTATGGGATGACTATTGTTGTTTGGCTTCATACCATCTTCCACCCTGATCCATACTATCTAGCTGCTAACAGTCTTCGTGCTTTCACTTCATTGATTACTTGACTATGGCTTGTCTAGTGTAGTCTATCTTCCGCTGCATGTCAATAGGTTCATTTCTATTGTTTATCTTCGAAACTCTCATGTTTTGAAGACTATCATAAAAATCACCTATTCACCCCCTCTAGTCGATAACTAGCACTTTCATATTCACCTTCACGATCAGATCGTAGAACTTTATTTTCTTGTTTCGATGATTTTCCACTTCATTCTGAATTATTTTGAACTTTTCAAATGTTTCAGACTTATGTTTCATCAAGTAGATATACCCATATATGCTCAAATCATTTGTGAAGGTCAGAAAATAATGATACTCGCCGCGAGCCTCAACACCCATCAGACCACATACATCAATATGTATTATTTTCAACAAGTCAGTTGCTCGCTCCATTGTTCCAGAGAACGGAGTCTTAGTCATCTTGCCCATGAGGCATTGTTCGCAAGCATCAAGTGATTCATAGTCAAGTTATTCCAAAAGCCCATTGTCGGTGTCAAAACCGGCAGATCTCGGGTAGGGGGTCCCGAACTGTGCGTTTAGGGTCGATGGTAACAGGAGACGGGGGACACGAAGTTTACCCAGGTTTGGGCCCTCTCTATGGATGTAATACCCTACTTCCTGCTTGATTGATCTTGATGAATATGAGTATTACAAGAGTTGATCTACAACGAGATTGTAATGGCTAAAACCCTAGAAGTCTAGCCTGTATGACTATGGTAATGTGTATATCCCTATCCGGACTAGGCTCTCCGGTTTATATAGACACCGGGGAGATCTAGGGTTACATAGAGTCGGTTACATAGAAAGGAATCTTCATAGTCGATCGCCAAGCTTGCTTTCCACGCCAAGGAGAGTCCTATCCGGACACAGGTATAGTCTTCGGCCTTCGTGTCTTCACAGCCCATCAGTCCAGCCCATGGATAACAGGTAGGACGCCCGAGGACCCCTTAGTCCAGGACTCCCTCAGTATCCCCTGAACCTAGCTTCAATGACGAGGAGTACGGCGCGCAGATTGTCTTCGTCATTGCAAGGCAGGTTCCCCTTCCCGAACTCCAGGATAATATTTAGACGCAATCACTGTATCCTGACTTGTAACACACACCACCCACAACCGCAGAGAGAATATAATACTTCCACGAGTCCAATCTGCTGACAGCTTTTCACAACATGACATCACGTCTGTCCGGTCATAATTTCGAACCAATTTTCATCTGTTGCTCCACATTTCGAGACGCGGTTGCCATTGGCACGTCTTGTCGAAGTAGAGATCATGTCCCCTTATTGCGGGATTCTCATCAATACGGGCGTGGGTAATCCAACCGTGCCGTTTACACAGCCCTTGGGAATAGGCAAGTTTAAGGCGAGTGGGGAGGTGCTTGATATTCACGGCCTTTATAAGGGGATAAGGATTCCCTTTGTTCACCCACGCCTCTCTACTTCTCTGCCCTCCCATCCTCGAGCTCCAGTGCCCAAGTTCTGGCCTTCTCTATCCAAAAAAGCACTCCACGTATGTCCGGATCCACAGCTGGAGGCAAGTGGATGGCCTCCTCTGTTAACAAGGACATCAAGGAGCTCCGGGAGGCCGGATACCTGGCCAAGGAGATCGTTCACCGACTCCCGGCCAAGGGACAGATCGTCCCTACCCCAGAGCCCAATGAGAGGGTTGTGTTTCTCACACATTTCGTCCGCGGGCTGGGATTCCCTCTCCACCCGTTCGTCCGCGGACTGATGTTTTACTACGGGCTGGACTTCCATGATCTGGCTCCCAACTTTATCCTCAACATCTCGGCATTTATTGTCGTTTGTGAGGCATTCCTCTGCATCCCACCTCACTTCGGGCTATGGCTAAAGACTTTCAATGTGAAGCCGAAGGTGGTGAGCTGCCAACAAGAAGAGTGTGGAGGCGCCATGGTGGGCAAGATGCCCAATGTCATCTGGCCCGAGGGCACCTTTGCGGAGACGGTGAAGGGGTGGCAATCGGGATGGTTCTACATCATCGAGCCGCGCGACACCAACTACACGGTGGCCCCCGAATTCCGATCCGGAGTCCCGATGCGGCTCACCTCCAGGCAAGAGAGGGGCCTGACCTGGGGTCCCTCGAACGAGCTGACTGGGCTCCAGACGTGCGTCCAGAACATGATAACCAGGAAAATCAAGCTTGTCAACGTGTTCCAGGTTATGCTCATTCGTCGGATCCTTCCATGCCAACGCCAGACTTTCTATTTGTGGGAGTACGATCCGGCCAAGCACCAGACACTACTAGAGCTCTTTGGCACGATGCACGAAGAAATCTGGAAAGTGCTCTTCAAGGCCGGCGAGACGCCACCGCCCATGACCGAAGATCGCGGGCTTAGCTTAAAACGCCAGGCTAATTCGGTAAGTTCTTCAATGTTTTCAAGGTGTACCCTTTACTAGTATATTTTGAGCAAAGAGTCTAAGCCTTCCTATCAATGTTTTCAGGCCTGGATTGAGGTAGCAGGGCGGATCAACTGTCCGGCTCCGCTACCCGAAGACCAAGAATTCCCATTACTGACGAAGATGCTGTTTCCAGCACCTTATGATGTGCCAGAGAAGAAGGCCAAGAAAACGACCAAGGGGGCCAGGAGGGGCCCTCGCCGAAAAGGCGTTTCGGACGTGACGTCCGAAGACGAGACTCACTCTTCATCCACCGAAGACGACGATGAGGAGGAGGAAGAAAACAACTCTTCCCTGAGGGGGGGAGAAAAAAGGGAGCGGCCCCCACAGATCTGGAGGTGCAGGCACCCAAGAGGGGGAAAGGCTCCCTCGCGGTTAACTCCGTGTGGGATGCCGATAGCAGTCCGGAGCGAACTCCCCGAACCAAGCCCCGGGCCGCATCGTAAGTACCAGAATCCTCATGCATGTCATAACGTCTGGTCTTTCCGGTTTGTAATATTGATGTGCTTAAATCATGTCATTGCAGTCTGGCCCGTGATGGCTCCCCGCGATCCTTGACAGAGGGTTCGCTAGACTCGAAGGAGATGGCTAGCACGTCTCCGCCACCTGCTCACTCTATCTCACCCAAGGGCGACAACGAGGTGGTGTCCCAAAAGACCTTCCCAGACCGGGAGGAGGTTCTGGAGATCATCAGGGTGGCGCCCGAGGACGACTCCTCGGCCGCCGGACACATGGGGAAAAAGCTCCCATGGGGACTGGTGATGGGGGCCAAGTTCCATTCGGCCCTTAGCCGGATACCATTCCGGAAACCTATACGGCTGCGGAGTCCAGTGAACGGCCTTCCCCGAAAGGAGGAAGTGTGCCTGTTTCGCTGGTGATCTCTGTCCAACCAGAGGCACCAGATAATCTGCTGGAGGCGCTGCGAGGCGCCTCCATTGTGGATTAGCACCATGTCCTTATGGGTACGGTGATAAAGAAAGTTTAGTCTGCCAAAAGCAGACTAACCGAGGCTTGCACTAGCCTTCTAACAGGCTTTGAGATAAGTAATTGGATTGTAGAAAGAGTATCACAATGTAGACCGTAGCCCCTGATAATCTGTTCGGTGTTCGGAAAAGGAAAAGCCGAACAGAGGATCAAAATAATTTTTGCAGGAGCCTAACATAAAATGTCTATGTGAATAAGCAGGCGTTGCTGCTGGCTGCTGCCACTCGTACTGCAAAGATCTCCGGTCTGAAGGAGAACCTAGAGCGGGCCGAGGAAGAGCTCGGCCTCGTGAAAAGGCAACTAGAGGATAGCCAAGGTATGCAGTAACTTGCGTGTGTTTTCAGGACGGATGAATGGTCTATGCGGACTAAAGTGTCATGAACTTTATTAGGGGCCATGGCCGAGGTGGCAGCCCTCAAGAAGGCATTAGCCGAGGCCGAGGACAAAGCGGCTAAGGAACACGCCGCGCGCGAGGAGCATGAGGCCCGGGTTAGCAAGGCCCAGCAAGAGCTCCAGGACGCCGTTGAGAAGTTCGAGTCCTTAGAGCGCGATTTTAAGACACAAAAGTCCGAACTTGCGAAGGCCCGCCAGAGCGCACAGGATGCCCAAGCCGAAGCCCAGAGCGCCCTCCAGGAAATTCAGGCAGCCAAGGAGATTGTAGCGGGTAAGTATTTCACTATGCAAAGCAAGTATGTGAAGGAAACATTCCTTGTACTTACCCGAATTTGGGCTTTTCAGGGGTGTTTACGGATCTGCCGCGCAGCATATCAGATGCTGCCGAGTTTTATCGAGCTGAAGAGGGGATGTCTACGGAGAAGCTATTCTGGTCTCAATACCCTGGACCCGAACATCCAGTGCCCTTTAGCGACCAGCTGAAACAGCTGGTCGAGCTGCACAGGTCGGCCGAGCTAGCCATGAAGGACCTTATAGTATGGCTATGGCCTACCGAGCCCATCCCCAGCAGATACTTCGAACTTTTGAAGCGGCTTGTGAGTGCCTGCCCACGGCTCGAAGCCGTGAAGCGGTCGGTCTGCATTGAAGGTGCGCGGATGCCATTTGCCCGCGTCAAGATGCATTGGGCGAAGCTAGAAGCCAAGAAGCTAATGACCGAGGGGCGCCGAAGGGCAAGGAGCATCGTCGACCCGAGCTATATTTTGATAGTGTCGTGGAGGGGTCCCGCCTTGTGGCGGAGCAATGTGCGAAGGACGTTATATTCCCATGAAAGCATTCGGGCTACCCTGTCCTGTGTTATGGAACAAGATCATTATGTAATATAATACTTGTGATTTTTTTAATTTTACGTCCTGTGCGGCCGTTTATGAAATCTGAGGATTGACCAGTCGTCGGCTTCTGCCCCCACGTAGATAGTATAGGGGTGTTCGTGATAAATCTAAACACTCTTTACTCCACCTTCTGGTCCATAAAGGAGGTGTTTAGCGCAACGAACAAGGTAATCAGACTATGCGGCCTTTATCATCCTCACTTAGCCATAGGAGTTTGACAATGAGAATTTCGGCGAAGCCCCTGGTATTTGGAAGGCCGAACTAGGGGCGCTATACATGCCTAATTGGAGAAAAACCGATTCCTTGCATAAAGAGGAAAAAATCTCTAAGGATTTGAGACCTCTCGAACAGCTGACCAGCTCTCGCCGCATCATGACAGTCAGTTTTCGGCTTTCTGTACTGAGGTGCTCGTCCAGAAGAACCGGGGCACAATCGCAGTAGTTCTCCCTTTACTATCCTAGCCGATATAGCGGAACGTAAGGTAGCAAGCATAGGAGCCGGTCAACCGAACTATTGACCAAAGACATGATTAGGAGCCGATGCATATAATGCTATAAGTTCGGGGTGCTGAACTGTACTGTAAAAGTGTTCGGACTTTTGTTGCCGTAATGCAGGACATGATGAAGCCCCTGGCGTAGTAAGATGTACCAGAGTGTACGTGTGCGATGAGTAGTAAATACAAAGGTAAGGAGACAGGGAAAATTAAATAATAAGCTGACCCTACCATTTATTTACCATTGTGATGTGATTAATATGTCGAGGCGTACTTGTACAAGTAATGCAATAAGCAAGTAAGGCTATTTAACATGCCAAGACCAAGAGCGAGCTGCGTGCGGGTATGTAAAACAGGTATAGCAATCGTTAGTAGAGATCACCTGGGGATTCCTTCTTACGCCAAAGCTCCTTGCCACTTTGGTGTGCCCGACAAACGGGTTGTCAGAGGAAACCTCGAAAAGAGAAAAACCAAAAATAAAAAGGAATAGTGAAAGTGTGCGGATCCAGGGTCGGCCGAGCCGAACTGTGGATCACAAGGTAGCTGTGCCTCCGCCGATGCCCATGGAATTTTGAGTGCGTAATTATGTACGTGTGGTGCAAATGCCACTCCTTGATGGGGGGTGGGGCAGAGGCCGAATTGCTAATCGAGCTCTTGACGAGCCGAATTGTCCTGTTGCAGCGTAGTCTGGACCTTCTTAACGGTGTCTAGGGGCTCGGTAGCCGGATTACGGTTCTGCTTGAGAAGGCCGCTCTGCACTTCTGCTGCTAGGGCGGCGGTGTGCTCTTCTGTACGGAGGGAGAGTTCCGTGTTTCCATTGACTGTTATGACACCGCGTGGACCGGGCATCTTGAGCTTGAGATAAGCATAATGTGGCACTGCGTTGAATCTAGCGAACGCGGTTCGTCCGAGCAGTGCGTGGTAGCTGCTGCGGAAGGGGACGATATCGAAGATTAGCTCTTCGCTTCGGAAGTTGTCTGGGGAACCGAAGACAACCTCCAGTTTGATTGAGCCTGTACAACGGGCCTCTACACCTGGTATGACTCCTTTAAAGGTAGTCCTTGTGGGCTTGATCCGTGAAGGATTAATGCCCATTTTGCGCACTGTATCCTAATATAGCAGGTTGAGGCTGCTACCACAGTCCATTAGGACTCGTGTCAGGTGAAATCCGTCGATGATTATTGTTGTTTGTCTTCGTGAAGTCTTTGCCTGCCTGCTTGATCTGTTTGACTTCACCGTGGGATGACTATTGTTGTTTGGCTTCATACCATCTTCCACCCTGATCCATACTACCTAGCTGCTAATAGTCTTCGTCCTTTCACTTCATTGCTTACTTGACTATGGCTTGTCTAGTGTAGTCTACCTTCCGCTGCATGTCAATAGTTTCATTTCTATTGTTTGTCTTTGAAACTCTCATGTTTTGAAGACTATCATAAAAATCGCCTATTCACCCCCCTCTAGTCGATAACTAGTACTTTCATATTCACCTTCACGATCAGATCGTAGAAACTTTATTTTCTTGTTTCGATGATTTTCCACTTCATTCTGAAATTCTTTGAACTTTTCAAATGTTTCAGACTTATGTTTCATCAAGTAGATATACCCATATCTGCTCAAATCATCTGTGAAGGTCAGAAAATAATGATACTCGCCGTGAGCCTCAACACCCATCAGACCGCATACATCAATATGTATTATTTACAACAAGTCAGTTGCTCGCTCCATTGTTCCAGTGAACGGAGTCTTAGTCATCTTGCCCATGAGGCATGGTTCGCAAGCATCAAGTGATTCATAGTCAAGTGATTCCAAAAGCCCATTGTCGGTGTCAAAACCGGCGGATCTTGGGTAGGGGGTCTTGAACTGTGCGTCTAGGGTCGATGGTAACAGGAGATGGGGGACACGATGTTTACCCAGGTTCGGGCCCTCTCTATGGAGGTAATACCCTACTTCCTGCTTGATTGATCTTGATGAATATGAGTATTACAAGAGTTGGTATACCACGAGATCGTAATGGCTAAAACCCTAGAAGTCTAGCCTGTATGACTATGGTAATGTGTATATCCCTATCCGGACTAGGCTCTCCGGTTTATATAGTCACCGGGGAGATCTAGGGTTACATAGAGTCGGTTACATAGAAATGAATCTTCATAGTCGATCGTCAAGCTTGCCTTCCACACCAAGGAGAGTCCTATCCGGACATAGATATAGTCTTCGGCCTTCGTGTCTTCACATCCAATCAGTCTGGCCCATGGATAACAGGCCGGACGCCCGAGGTCCCCTTAGTCTAGGACTCCCTCAGTAGCCCCTGAACCTGGCTTCAATGACGAGGAGTTCGGCGCGCAGATTGTCTTCGGCATTGCAAGGCGGGTTCCCCATCCCGAACTCCAGGATAATCTTGAGACGCAATGACTGTATCCTGACCTGTAACACACACCACACACAACCGCAGAGAGAATATAATACTTCCACGAGTCCAATCTGCTGACAGCTTTTAAAAACATGACATCACGTCTGTCTGGTCATAATTTCGAACCATTTTTCATCTGTTACTCCACATTTCGAGACGCGGTTTCCATTGGCACGTCTTGTCGAAGCAGAGATCGTGTCCCCTTATTGCGGGATTCTCATCAATACGGGCGTGGGTAATCCAACCGTGCCATTTACACGGCCCTTGGGAATAGGCAAGTTTAAGGCGAGTGGGGAGGCGCTTGATATTCATGGCCTTTATAAGGGGATAAGGATTCCCTTTCTTCACCCACGCCCTCTCTACTTCTCTGCCCTCCCATCCTCGAGCTCCAGTGCCCAAGTTCAGGCCTTCTCTATCTGAGAAAGCACTCCAAGTATGTCCGAATCCGAAGATGGAGGCAAGTGGATGGCCTCCTCCGTAAGAAGAAGGACATCAAGGAGCTCCGGGAGGCCGGATGCCTGGCCAAGGAGATCGTTCACCGACTCCCGGCCAAGGGACAGATCGTCCCTACCCCAGAGCCCAATGAGAGGGTTGTGTTTCTCACATATTTCGTTCGCGGGCTGGGATTCCCTCTCCACCCGTTCGTGTTGGAAATATGCCCTAGAGACAATAATAAATGGTTATTATTATATTTCTTTGTTCATGGTAATTGTCTATTATTCATGCTATAATTGTATTGTCCGGAAATCGTAATACATGTGTGAATACATAGACCACAACGTGTCCCTAGTAAGCCTCTAGTTGACTAGCTCGTTGATCAACAGATAGTCATGGTTTCCTGACTATGGACATTGGATGTCATTGATAACGGGATCACATCATTAGGAGAATGATGTGATGGACAAGACCCAATCCTAAGCATAGCATAAAAGATCGTGTAGTTTCATTTGCTAGAGCTTTTCCAATGTCAAGTATCTTTTCCTTAGACCATGAGATCGTGCAACTCCCGGATACCGTAGGAGTGCTTTGGGTGTGCCAAACGTCACAACGTAACTGGGTGACTATAAAGGTGCACTACGGGCATCTCCGAAAGTGTCTGTTGGGTTGGCACAGATCGAGACTGGGATTTGTCACTCCGTGTGACGGAGAGGTATCTCTGGGCCCACTCGGTAATGCATCATCATAATGAGCTCTATGTGACTAAGGCGTTAGTCACGGGATCATGCATTGCGGTACGAGTAAAGAGACTTGCCGGTAACGAGATTGAACAAGGTATTGGGATACCGACGATCGAATCTCGAGCAAGTAACATACCGATTGACAAAGGGAATTGCATACGGATTGATTGAATCCTCGACACCGTGGTTCATCCGATGAGATCATCGTGGAACATGTGGGAGCCAACATGGGTATCCAGATCCCGCTGTTGGTTATTGACCGGAGAGGCGTCTCGGTCATGTCTGCATGTCTCCCGAACCCGTAGGGTCTACACACTTAAGGTTCGGTGACGCTAGGGTTGTAGAGATATATGTATGCGGAAACCCGAAAGTTGTTCAGAGTCCCGGATGAGATCCCGGACGTCACGAGAGGTTCCGAAATGGTCCGGAGGTGAAGAATTATATATAGGAAGTCAAGTTTCGGCCACCGGGAAAGTTTCGGGGGTTACCGGTATTGTACCGGGACCACCGGAAGGGTCCCGGGGGTCCACCGGGTGGGGCCACCTATCCCGGAGGGCCCCGTGGGCTGAAAGTGGAAGGGAACCAGCCCTTAGTGGGCTAGGGCGCCCCCCTTGGGCCTCCCCCCATGCGCCTAGGGTTGGGAACCCTAGGGGGGAGCTTCCCCCTTGCCTTGGGGGGCAAGGCACCCCTTTCCACCCCTTGGCCGCCGCCCCCCAACCCTAGATGGGTTTTGGCCGGCCCCCCCTCCCAAGGGGGCCTATATAAAGGGGGGGGGGAAGGGAGGGCAGCAACACACAGCCTTGGGCGCCTCCCTCCTCCCCTGCAACACCTCTCTCTCTCTTTCTCGCAGAAGCTTGGCAAAGCCCTGCCGAGACCCGCTACATCCACCACCACGCCGTCGTGCTGCTGGATCTCCATCAACCTCTCCTTCCCCTTGCTGGATCAAGAAGGAGGAGACGTCGCTGCACCGTACGTGTGTTGAACGCGGAGGTGCCGCCCGTTCGGCACTCGGTCATCGGTGATTTGGATCACGGCGAGTACGACTCCGTCATCCACGTTCATTGGAACGCTTCCGCTCGCGATCTACACGGGTATGTAGATGCACTCCTTTCCCCTCGTTGCTAGTAGACTCCATAGATGCATCTTGGTGAGCGTAGAAAAATTTTAAATTATGCTACGATTCCCAACAGTGGCATCATGAGCCAGGCCTATGCGTAGTTACTATGCACGAGTAGAACACAAAGCAGTTGTGGGCGTTGAGTTTGCCAATTCTTCTTGCCGCTACTAGTCGTTTCTTGTTTCGGCGGCATTGTAGGATGAAGCGGCCCGGACCGACCTTACACGTACGCTTACGTGAGACAGGTTCCACCGACTGACATGCACTAGTTGCATAAGGTGGCTAGCGGGTGTCTGTCTCTCCTACTTTAGTCGGAACGGATTCAATGAAAAGGGTCCTTATGAAGGGTAAATAGAAATTGGCAAATCACGTTGTGGTCATACGTAGGTAAGAAAACGTTCTTGCTAGAAACCTACAAACCACGTAAAAACTTGCAACAACAATTAGAGGACGTCTAACTTGTTTTTGCAGCAAGTGCTATGTGATGTGATATGGCCAGAAGATGTGATGAATGATATATGTGATGTATGAGATTGATCATATTCTTGTAATAGGAATCACGACTTGCATGTCGATGAGTATGACAACCGGCAGGAGCCATAGGAGTTGTCTTTATTATTTTGCATGACCTGCGTGTCATTGAATAACGCCATGTAATTTACTTTACTTTATTGCTAAACGAGTTAGCCATGTAAGTAGAAGTAATCGTTGGCGTGACGACTTCATGAAGACACAATGATGGAGATCATGATGATGGAGATCATGGTGTCATGCCGGTGACGAAGATGATCATGGTGCCCCGAAGATGGAGATCAAAGGAGCATGATGATATTGGCCATATCATGTCACTATTTGATTGCATGTGATGTTTATCATGTTTTTGCATCTTATTTGCTTAGAACGACGGTAGTAAGTAAGATGATCCCTTATAATAATTTCAAGAAAGTGTTCACCCTAACTGTGCACCGTTGCGAAGGTTCGTTGTTTCGAAGCACCACGTGATGATCGGGTGTGATAGATTCTAACGTTCGAATACAACGGGTGTTGACGAGCCTAGCATGTACAGACATGGCCTCGGAACACACGCAATACACTTAGGTTGACTTGACGAGCCTAGCATGTACAGACATGGCCTCGGAACACGGAGGACCGAAATGTTGGAAATATGCCCTAGAGGCAATAATAAATGGTTATTATTATATTTCTGTGTTCATGATAATAGTCTTTTATTCATGCTATAATTGTATTGTCCGGAAATCGTAATACATGTGTGAATACATAGACCACAACCTGTCCCTAGTAAGCCTCTAGTTGACTAGCTCGTTGATCAACAGATAGTCATGGTTTCCTGACTATGGACATAGGATGTCATTGATAACGGGATCACATCATTAGGAGAATGATGTGATGGACAAGACCCAATCCTAAGCATAGCATAAAAGATCGTGTAGTTTCGTTTGCTAGAGCTTTTCCAATGTCAAGTATCTTTTCCTTGGACCATGAGATCGTGCAACTCCCGGATACCGTAGGAGTGCTTTGGGTGTGCCAAACGTCACAACGTAACTGGGTGACTATAAAGGTGCATTACGGGTATCTCCGAAAGTGTCTGTTGGGTTGGCACGGATCGAGACTGGGATTTGTCACTCCGTGTAAACGGAGAGGTATCTCTGGGCCCACTCGGTAATGCATCATCATAATGAGCTCAATGTGACTAAGGCGTTAGTCACGGGATCATGCATTGCGGTACGAGTAAAGAGACTTGCCGGTAACGAGATTGAACAAGGTATTGGGATACCGACGATCGAATCTCGGGCAAGTAACATACCGATTGACAAAGGGAATTGCATACGGATTGATTGAATCCTCGACACCGTGGTTCACCCGATGATATCATCGTGGAACATGTGGGAGCCAACATGGGTATCCAGATCCCGCTGTTGGTTATTGACCGGAGAGGCGTCTCGGTCATGTCTGCATGTCTCCCGAACCTGTAGGGTCTACACACTTAAGGTCCGGTGACGCTAGGGTTGTAGAGATATATGTATGCGGAAACCCGAAAGTTGTTCGGAGTCCCGGATGAGATCCCGGACGTCACGAGAGGTTCCGGAATGGTCCAGAGGTGAAGAATTATATATAGGAAGTCCAGTTTTGGCCACCGGGAAAGTTTCGGGGGTTATCGGTATTGTACCGGGACCACCGGAAGGGTCCCGGGGGTCCACCGGGTGGGGCCACCTGTCCCGGAGGGCCCCGTGGGCTGAAAGTGGAGGGGAACCAGCCCCTAATGGGCTGGGGCGCCACTTTGGGCCTCCCCCCATGCGCCTAGGGTTGGGAACCCTAGGGGGGGGAGTTTCCCCTTGCCTTGGGGGGCAAGGCAACCCCTTCCCCCTTGGCCGCCGCCCCCCCCTTGGAGATCCCATCTCCAAGGGCTGCGCACCCCCCCTTGGGGGCCTATATAAAGGGGGGGGAGGGAGGGCAGCATACTACAGCCTTTGGCGCCTCCCTCCTCCCCTGCAACACCTCTCTCTCTCGCGCAGAAGCTCGACGAAGCCCTGCCGGAGAGCCGCTACATCCACCACCACGCCGTCGTGCTGTTGGAACTCCATCAACCTCTCCTCCCCCCTTGCTGGATCAAGAAAGGAGGAGACGTCGCTGCACCGTACGTGTGTTGAACGCGGAGGTGCCGTCCGTTCGGCACTCGGTCATCGGTGATTTGGATCACGGCGAGTACGACTCCGTCATCCACGTTCATTGGAACGCTTCCGCTCGCGATCTACAAGGGTATGTAGATCCACTCCTTTCCCCTCGTTGCTAGTAGACTCCATAGATGCATCTTGGTGAGCGTAGGAAAATTTTAAATTATGCTACGATTCCCAACAGTGGTATCAGAGCCAGGTCTATGCGTAGTTACTATGCACGAGTAGAACACAAAGCAGTTGTGGGCGTTGAGTTTGCCAATTCTTCTTGCCGCTACTAGTCTTTTCTTGTTTCGGCGGCATTGTAGGATGAAGCGGCCCGGACCGACCTTACACGTACTCTTACGTGAGACAGGTTCCACCGACTGACATGCACTAGATGCATAAGGTGGCTAGCGGGTGTCTGTCTCTCCTACTTTAGTCGGAACGGATTCGATGAAAAGGGTCCTTATGAAGGGTAAATAGAAATTGGCAAATCATGTTGTGGTCATACGTAGGTAAGAAACGTTCTTGCTAGAAACCTACAAACCACGTAAAAACTTGCAACAACAATTAGAGGACGTCTAACTTGTTTTTGCAGCAAGTGCTATGTGATGTGATATGGCCAGAAGATGTGATGAATGATATATGTGATGTATGAGATTGATCATATTCTTGTAATAGGAATCACGACTTGCATGTCGATGATTATGACAACCGGCAGGAGCCATAGGAGTTGTCTTTATTATTTTGCATGACCTGCGTGTCATTGAATAACGCCATGTAAATTACTTTACTTTGTTGCTAAACGCGTTAGCCATAGAAGTAGAAGTAATCGTTGGCGTGACGACTTCATGAAGACACAATGATGGAGATCATGATGATGGAGATCATGGTGTCATGCCGGTGACGAAGATGATCATGGTGCCCCGAAGATGGAGATCAAAGGAGCATAATGATATTGGCCATATCATGTCACTATTTGATTGCATGTGATGTTTATCATGTTTTTGCATCTTATTTGCTTAGAACGACGGTAGTAAGTAAGATGATCCCTTATAATAATTTCAAGAAAGTGTTCACCCTAACTGTGCACCGTTGCGAAGGTTCGTTGTTTTGAAGCACCATGTGATGATCGGGTGTGATAGATTCTAACGTTCGAATACAACGGGTGTTGACGAGCCTAGCATGTACAGACATGGCCTCGGAACACACGCAATACACTTAGGTTGACTTGACGAGCCTAGCATGTACAGACATGGCCTCGGAACACGGAGGACCGAAAGGTCGAGCATGAGTCGTATAGAAGATACGATCAACATGGAGATGTTCACCGATCTTGACTAGTCCGTCTCACGTGATGATCGGACACGGCCTAGTTAAAGTCGGATCATGTATCACTTAGATGACTAGAGGGATGTCTATCTGAGTGGGAGTTCATTAAAAATTTGATTAGATGAACTTAATTATCATGAACTTAGTCTAAAATCTTTACACTATGTATTGTAGATCAAATGGCCAACGTTGTCCTCAATTTCAATGCGTTCCTAGAGAAAACCAAGCTGAAAGATGATGGCAGCAACTATACGGACTGGGTCCGGAACCTGAGGCTCATCCTCATAGTAGCCAAGAAAGATTATGTCTTAGAAGCACCGCTAGGTGAAGCACCAATCCCAGAGAACCAAGACGTTATGAACGCTTGGCAATCACGTGCTGATGATTACTCCCTCGTTCAGTGCGGCATGCTTTACAGCCTAGAACCGGGTCTCCAAAAGCGTTTTGAGAAACATGGAGCATATGAGATGTTCGAGGAGCTGAAATTAGTTTTTCAAGCTCATGCCCGGGTCGAGAGATATGATTTCTCCGACAAGTTCTTCAGCTGTAAAATGGAGGAGAACAGTTCTGTTAGTGAGCACATACTCAGAATGTCTGGGTTGCACAACCGCTTGTCTCAGCTGGGAGTTAATCTCCCGGATGACGCGGTCATTGACAGAATCCTCCAGTCGCTTCCACCAAGCTACAAGAGCTTTGTGATGAACTTCAATATGTAGGGGATGGAAAAGACCATTCCTGAGGTATATTCAATGCTGAAATCAGCTGAGGTAGAGATCAGAAAAGAACATCAAGTGTTGATGGTGAATAAAACCACTAAGTTCAAGAAGGGCAAGGGTAAGAAGAACTTCAAGAAGGACGGCAAGGGAGTTGCCGCGCCCGGTAAACCAGTTACCGGGAAGAAGTCAAAGAATGGACCCAAGCCCGAGACTGAGTGCTTTTATTGCAAGGGAAGTGGTCACTGGAAGCAGAACTGCCCCAAATACTTAGCGGACAAGAAGAAGGCCGGCAACACCAAAGGTATATGTGATATACATGTAATTGATGTGTACCTTACCAGTACTCGTAGTAGCTCCTGGGTATTTGATACCGGTGCGGTTGCTCATATTTGTAACTCAAAACAGGAACTACGGAATAAACGGAGACTGGCGAAGGACGAGGTGACGATGCGCGTCGGGAATGGTTCCAAGGTCGATGTGATCGCCGTCGGCACGCTACCTCTGCATCTACCCACAGGATTAGTTTTAAACCTCAATAATTGTTATTTAGTGCCAGCTTTGAGCATGAACATTGTATCTGGATCTCGTTTAATTCGAGATGGCTACTCATTTAAATCTGAGAATAATGGTTGTTCTATTTATTTGAGAGATATGTTTTATGGTCATGCCCCGCTGGTCAATGGTTTATTTTTGATGAATCTCGAACGTGATGTTACACATGTTCATAGTGTGAATACCAAAAGATGTAAAGTTGATAACGATAGTCCCACATACTTGTGGCACTGCCGCCTTGGTCACATTGGTGTCGAGCGCATGAAGAAGCTCCATGCAGATGGACTTTTGGAGTCTCTTGATTACGAATCATTTGACACATGCGAACCATGCCTCATGGGTAAGATGACCAAGACTCCGTTCTCCAGAACAATGGAGCGAGCAACCAACTTATTGGAAATCATACATACCGATGTGTGCGGTCCAATGAGTGTTGAAGCTCGCGGAGGATATCGTTATGTTCTCACTCTCACTGATGATTTAAGTAGATATGGGTATGTCTACCTAATGAAACACAAGTCTGAAACCTTTGAAAAGTTCAAGGAATTTCAGAGTGAAGTTGAGAATCAATGTAACAGGAAAATAAAATTCTTACGATCAGATCGTGGTGGAGAATATTTAAGTCACGAGTTTGGTGCACACTTAAGGAAATGTGGAATAGTTTCACAACTCACGCCGCCTGGAACACCTCAGAGAAATGGTGTGTCCGAACGTCGTAATCGCACTCTATTGGATATGGTGCGATCTATGATGTCTCTTACCGATTTACCGCTCTCATTTTGGGGTTATGCTTTAGAGACTGCCGCATTCACTTTAAATAGGGCTCCGTCGAAATCCGTTGAGACGACACCGTATGAATTATGGTTTGGGAAGAAACCTAAGCTGTCGTTTCTAAAAGTTTGGGGATGCGATGCTTATGTCAAGAAACTTCAACCTGAAAAGCTCGAACCCAAGTCGGAAAAATGCGTCTTCATAGGATACCCTAAGGAAACTATTGGGTATACCTTCTACCTCAGATCCGAAGGCAAGATCTTCGTTGCCAAGAACGGGTCCTTTCTGGAGAAGGAGTTTCTCTCGAAAGAATTGAGTGGGAGGAAAGTGGAACTTGATGAGGTGATAGTCACCCCTTCCGTACCGGAAAGTAGCACAGCACGGGAAAATGTTCCTATGGTGCCTACACCGACTGGGGAGGAAGTTAATGATGATGATCATGAAGCTTCAGATCAAGTTACTGAACTTCGTAGGTCCACAAGGACACGTTCCGCACCAGAGTGGTATGGCAACCCTATCCTGGAAATCATGTTGTTAGACAACGGTGAACCTTCGAACTATGAAGAAGCGATGGCGGGCCCGGATTTCAACAAATGGCTAGAAGCCATGAAATCCGAGATAGAATCCATGTATGAAAACAAAGTATGGACTTTGACTGACTGGCCCGATGAGCGGCGAGCCATAGAAAACAAATGGATCTTTAAGAAGAAGACGGACGCAGATGGTAATGTGACCATCTACAAAGCTCGACTTGTCACTAAGGGTTATCGACAAGTTCAAGGGGTTGACTACGATGAGACTTTCTCACCCGTAGCGAAGCTGAAGTCCGTCCGCATCATGTTAGCAATTGCCGCATACTATGATTATGAGATATGGCAGATGGACGTCAAAACGACATTCCTTAACGGCTACCTTAAGGAAGAGTTGTATATGATGCAGCCGGAAGGTTTTGTCGATCCTAAGAATGCTAACAAAGTATGCAAGCTCCAGCGCTCAATCTATGGGCTGGTGCAAGCATCTCGGAGTTGGAACATTCGCTTTGATGAGATGATCAAAGCGTTTGGGTTTACACAGACTTATGGAGAAGCCTGTGTTTACAAGAAAGTGAGTGGGAGCTCTGTAGCATTTCTCATATTATATGTGGATGACATATTATTGATGGGAAATGATATAGAATTCTTGGAAAGTATAAAGGCCTATTTGAATAAGTGTTTTTCAACGAAGGACCTTGGAGAAGCTGCTTATATATTAGGCATCAAGATCTATAGAGATAGATCAAGACGCCTCATTGGTCTTTCACAGAGTACATACCTTGACAAGATATTGAAGAAGTTCAGTATGGATCAGTCCAAGAAGGGGTTCTTGCCTGTATTGCAAGGTGTGCAATTGAGCAAGGCTCAATGCCCGACCACGGCAGAAGATATAGAAAAGATGAGTGTCATCCCCTATGCCTCGGCCATAGGGTCTATTATGTATGCCATGCTGTGTACCAGACCTGATGTGAACCTTGCCGTAAGTTTGGTAGGAAGGTACCAGAGTAATCCCGGCAAGGAACACTGGACAGCGGTCAAGAATATCCTGAAGTACCTGAAGAGGACTAAGGATATGTTTCTCGTTTATGGAGGTGACGAAGAGCTCGTCGTAAAGGGTTACGTCGACGCTAGCTTCGACACAGATCTGGATGACTCAAAGTCACAAACCGGATACGTGTATATTTTGAATGGAGGAGCAGTAAGCTGGTGCAGTTGCAAGCAAAGCGTCGTGGCGGGATCTACATGTGAAGCGGAGTACATGGCAGCCTCGGAGGCAGCACAGGAAGCAGTCTGGATGAAGGAGTTCATTACCGACCTAGGGGTGATTCCCAATGCGTCGGGCCTGATGACTCTCTTCTGTGACAACACTGGAGCTATTGCCCTTGCGAAGGAGCCCAGGTTTCACAGGAAGACCAGGCATATCAAGCGTCGCTTCAACTCCATTCGTGAAAGTGTTCAAAATGGAGACATAGATATTTGTAAAGTACATACGGACCTGAATGTAGCAGATCCGTTGACTAAACCTCTCCCTAGGGCAAAGCATGATCACCACCAGGACGCAATGGGTGTTCGATTCATCACAATGTAACTAGATTATTGACTCTAGTGCAAGTGGGAGACTGTTGGAAATATGCCCTAGAGGCAATAATAAATGGTTATTATTATATTTCTTTGTTCATGGTAATTGTCTATTATTCATGCTATAATTGTATTGTCCGGAAATCGTAATACATGTGTGAATACATAGACCACAACGTGTCCCTAGTAAGCCTCTAGTTGACTAGCTCGTTGATCAACAGATAGTCATGGTTTCCTGACTATGGACATTGGATGTCATTGATAACGGGATCACATCATTAGGAGAATGATGTGATGGACAAGACCCAATCCTAAGCATAGCATAAAAGATCGTGTAGTTTCGTTTGCTAGAGCTTTTCCAATGTCAAGTATCTTTTCCTTAGACCATGAGATCGTGCAACTCCCGGATACCGTAGGAGTGCTTTGGGTGTGCCAAACGTCACAATGTAACTGGGTGACTATAAAGGTGCACTACGGGCATCTCCGAAAGTGTCTGTTGGGTTGGCACGGATCGAGACTGGGATTTGTCACTCCGTGTGACGGAGAGGTATCTCTGGGCCCACTCGGTAATGCATCATCATAATGAGCTCTATGTGACTAAGGCGTTAGTCACGGGATCATGCATTGCGGTACGAGTAAAGAGACTTGCCGGTAACGAGATTGAACAAGGTATTGGGATACCGACGATCGAATCTCGGGCAAGTAACATACCGATTGACAAAGGGAATTGCATACGGATTGATTGAATCCTCGACACCGTGGTTCATCCGATGAGGTCATCGTGGAACATGTGGGAGCCAACATGGGTATCCAGATCCCGCTGTTGGTTATTGACCGGAGAGGCGTCTCGGTCATGTCTGCATGTCTCCCGAACCCGTAGGGTCTACACACTTAAGGTTCGGTGACGCTAGGGTTGTAGAGATATATGTATGCGGAAACCCGGAAGTTGTTCGGAGTCCCGGATGAGATCCCAGACGTCACGAGAGGTTCCGGAATGGTCCGGAGGTGAAGAATTATATATAGGAAGTCAAGTTTCGGCCACGGGGAAAGTTTCGGGGGTTACCGGTATTGTACCGGGACCACCGGAAGGGTCCCGGGGGTCCACCGGGTGGGGCCACCTACCCCGGAGGGCCCCGTGGGCTGAAAGTGGAAGGGAACCAGCCCTTAGTGGGCTGGGGTGCCCCCCTTGGGCCTCCCCCCATGCGCCTAGGGTTGGGAACCCTAGGAGGGGGGAGCTTCCCCCTTGCCTTGGGGGGCAAGGCACCCCTTTCCACCCCTTGGCCGCCGCCCCCCCAACCCTAGATGGGTTTTAGCTGGCCCCCCCTCCCAAGGGGGCCTATATAAAGGGGGGGGGAGGGAGGGCAGCAACACACAGCCTTGGGCGTCTCCCTCCTCCCCTGCAACACCTCTCTCTCTCTCTCTCTCGCAGAAGCTTGGCAAAGCCCTGCCGAGACCCGCTACATCGACCACCACGCCGTCGTGCTGCTGGATCTCCTTCAACCTCTCCTTCCCCTTGCTGGATCAAGAAGGAGGAGACGTCGCTGCACCGTACGTGTGTTGAACGCGGAGGTGCCGTCCGCTCGGCACTCGGTCATCGGTGATTTGGATCACGGCGGGTACGACTCCGTCATCCACGTTCATTGGAACGCTTCCGCTCGCGATCTACAAGGGTATGTAGATGCACTCCTTTCCCCTCGTTGCTAGTAGACTCCATAGATGCATCTTGGTGAGCGTAGAAAATTTTTAAATTATGCTACGATTCCCAACAGTTCGTCCGCGGACTGATGTTTTACTATGGGCTGACTTCCATGATCTGGCTCCCAACTTTATCCTCAACATCTCGGCATTTATTGTCGTTTGTGAGGCCTTCCTCCGCATCCCACCTCACTTTGGGCTATGGCTAAAGACTTTCAATGTGAAGCCGAAGGTGGTGAGCGGCCAACAAGTAGAGTGCGGAGGCGCCATGGTGGGCAAGATGCCCAATGTCATCTGGCCCGAGGGCACCTTTGCGGACACGGGGAAGGGGTGGCAATCGGGGTGGTTCTACATCACCGAGCCGCACAACACCAACTGGGCGGCGGCCCCCGAATTCCGATCCGGAGTCCCGATGTGGCTCACCTCCTGGCAAGAGAGGGGCCTGACCTAGGGTCCCTCGAACGAGCTGACTGGGCTCCAGACGTGCGTCCAGAACATGATAACCAGGAAAATCAAGCTTGTTAACGTGATCCAGGTTATGCTCATTCGTCGGATCCTTCCGTGCCAACGCCGGACTTTCTATTTGTGGGAGTACGATCCGGCCAAGCACCAGACGCTACTAGAGCTCTTCGGCACGACACACGAAGAAATCTGGAAAGTGCTCTTCAAGGCCGGCGAGACGCCACCGCCCATGACCGAAGATCGCGGGCTTAGCTTAAAACGCCAGGCTAATTCGGTAAGTTCTTCAATGTTTTCAAGGTGTACCGTTTACTAGGATATTTTGAGGAAAGAGTCTAAGCCTTCCTATCAATGTTTTCAGGCCTGGATCGAGGTAGTAGGGCGGATCAACTGTCCGGCTCCGCTACCCGAAGACCAAGAATTCCCATTACTGACGAAGATGCTGTTTCCAGCACCTTATGATGTGCCAGAGAAGAAGGCCAAGAAAACGGCCAAGGGGGCCAGGAGGGGCCCTCGCCAAAAAGGCGTTTCGGACGTGACGTCCGAAGACGAGACTCACTCTTCATCCACCAAAGACGACGAGGAGGAGGAGGAAGAACACGACGGCCCCCACAGATCTGGAGGCGCAGCCACCCAAGAGGGGGGAAAGGCTCCCTCGTGGTTAACTCCGCGTGGGATGCCGATAGCAGTCCGGAGCGACCTCCCCGAACCAAGCCCCGGGCCACATCATAAGTACCAGAATCCTCATGCACGCCAAAACGTCTGGTCTTTCCGGTTTGTAATATTGATGTGCTTTAAATCATGTCATTGCAGTCCGGCCCGCGATGGCTCCCCGCGATCCTCGACAGAGGGTTCGTTAGACTCGAAGGAGATGGCTAGCATGTCTCCGCCACCTGCTCACTCTATCTCACCCAAGGGCGATGACGAGGTGGTGTCCCAAAAGACCTTCCCAGACCGGGAGGAGGTTCCGGAGATCCTCAGGGTGGCGCCCGAGGATGACTCCTCGGCCGCCGGACGCATGGGGGAAAAAGCTCCCGTGGGGACTGGTGATGGGGGCCAAGGTCCATTCAGCCCTCTGCCGGATACCATTCCGAAAACCTATACGGCTCCGGAGTCCAGCGAACAGCCTTCCCCGAAAGGAGGAAGTGTGCCTGTTCTGCCGGTGACCTCTGTCCAACCAGAGGCACCAGATAATCTGCTGGAGGCGCTGCGAGGCGCCTCCATTGTGGATGAGCACCGTGTCCTTATGGATACGATGATAAAAAAAGTTTAGTCAGCCAAAAGCGGACTGACCGAGGCCTGCACTAGCCTTCTAACAGGCTTTGTGGTAAGTAATTGGATTGTAGAAAGAGTATCACAATGTAGATAGTAGCCCCTGATATTCTGTTCGGTGTTCGGAAAAGGAAAAGCCGAACAGAGGATCAAAATAATTTTCGCAGGAGCCTAACATAAAATGTCTATGTGAATAAGCAGGCGTCACTGCTGGCTGCTGCCACTCGTACTGCAGAGATCTCTGGTCTGAAGGAGAACCTGGAGCGGGCCGAGGAAGAACTCGGCCTCGTGAAAAGGCAGCTGCAGGATAGCCAAGGTATGCAGTAACCTGTGTGTGTTTTTAGGACGGATGAATGGTCCATGCGGACTAAAGTGTCATGAACTTTATTAGGGGCCACGGCCGAGGTGGCAGCCCTCAAGAAGGCATTAGCAGAGGCCGAGGACAAAGCGGCTAAGGAACGCACCGCGCGCGAGGAGCACGAGGCCCGGGTTAGCAAGGCCCAGCAAGAGCTCCAGGACGCCGTTGAGAAGTTTGAGTCCTTGGAGCGCGATTTTAAGACGCAAAACTCCGAACTTGCGAAGGCCCGCGAGCGCGCACAGGATGCCCGAGCCAAAGCCCAGAGCGCCCTCCAGGAAATTCAGGCGGCCAAGGAGATTGTAGCGGGTAAGTCTTTCACTATGCAAAGCAAGTATGTGAAGGAAACACTCCTTGTACTTACACGAATTTGGGATTTTCAGGGGTGTTTACGGATCTCCCGTGCAGCATATCAGATGCCAAGAAGCTGATGACCGAGGGGCCGCCTGAGGGCAAGGAGCATTGTCGACCCGAGCTATATTTTGATAGTGTCCTAGAGGGGCCCCGCCTTGTGGCGGAGCAATGTGCGAAGGACGTTATATTCCCATGAAAGCATTCGGGCTACCCTGTCCTGTGTTATGGAACAAGATCGTTATGTAATATAATGCTTGTGATTTTTTTTAAATTTTACCTCCTGTGCGGCCGTTTATGAAATCTGAGGATTGACCAGTCGTCGGCTGCTAACCCCACGTAGATAGTATAGGGGTGTTCAGGATAAATCTAAACACTCTTTACTCCACCTTCTGGTCCTTAAAGGACGTGTTTAGTGCAACGAACAAGGCAATCAGACTATGCGGCCTTTATCATCTTCACTTAGCCATAGTAGTTTGACAATGAGAATTTCGGCGAAGCCCCTGGTATTCGGAAGGCCGAACTAGGGGCGCTATACACGCCTAATCGGAGAAAAACCGATTCCTCGCATAAAGCGGAAAAAATCTCTAAGGATTTGAGACCTCTCGAACAGTTGACCAGCTCTCGCCGCATCATGACAGTCAGTTTTTGGCTTTCTCTACTGAGGTGCTCGTCCGGAAGAACCGGTGCACAATCGCAGTAGTTCTCCCTTTACTACCCTAGCCGATATAGCGGAACGTAAGGTAGCAAGCACAGGAGCCGGGCAACCCAACTATTGACCAAAGACATGATTAGGAGCCGATGCATATAATGCTATAAGTTCGGGGTGCCGAACTGTACTGTAAAAGTGTTTGGACTTTTGTTGCCGTAATGCGGGACGTGATGAAGCCCCTGGCGCAGTAAGACGTACTAGAGTGTACGTGTGCGATGAGCAGTAAATACAAAAGTAAGGAGACAGGGAAAATTAAATAATAAGCTGATGCTACCATTTATTTACCATTGTGATGTGATTAACACGTCGAGGCGTACTTGTACAAGTAATGGAATAAGCAAGTAAGGCTATTTAACATGCCAAGACCAAGAGCGAGCTGCGTGCGGGTATGTAAAACGGGTATAGCAATCGTTAGCAGAGATCACCTGGGGATTCCTTCGTACGCCAAAGCTCCTTGCCTCTTTGGTGTGCCCGACAATCGGTTGTCAGAGGAAACCTCGAAAAGAGAAAAACCCAAAATAAAAAGGAATAGTGAAAGTGTGCGGATCCAGGGTCGGCCGAGCCGAACTGTGGATCACAAGGTAGCTGTGCCTCCGCCGATGCCCATGGAATTTTGAGTGCGTAATTATGTACGCGTGGTGCAAATGCCACTCTTTGATGGGGGCTGGGGCGGAGGCCGAATTGCTAATCGAGCTCTTGACGAGCCGAACTGTCCTGTTGCAGCGTAGTCCGGACCTTCTTAACGGTGTCCAGGGGCTCGGCAGCCGGATTACGGTTCTGCTTGAGAAGGCTGCTCTGCACTTCTGCTGCTAGGGCGGCGGTGTGCTCTTCTGTATGGAGGGAGCGTTCCGTGTTTCCATTGACTGTTATGACGCCGCGTGGACCGGGCATCTTGAGCTTGAGATAAGCATAATGTGGCACTGCATTGAATCTAGCGAACGCGGTTCGTCCGAGCAGTGCGTGGTAGCCGCTGCGGAAGGGGACGATATCGAAGATTACCTCTTTGCTTCGGAAGTTGTCTGGGGAACCGAAGACAACCTCCAGTTTGATTGAGCCTGTACAACGGGCCTCTACACCTGGTATGACTCCTTTAAAGGTAGTCTTTGTGGGCTTGATCCGTGAAGGATTAATGCCGATTTTGCGCACTGTATCCTGATATAGCAGGTTGAGGCTGCTACCACCGTCCATTAGGACCCGTGTCAGGTGAAATCCGTCGATGATTGGGTCGAGGACCAGTGCGGCTGATCCTCCATGCCGGATACTGGTCAGATGATCCCGACGATCAAAGGTGATCGGGAATGACAACTATGGATTGAATTTTGGGGCGACTGGCTCTACCGCATAGACGTCCCTGAGTGCGCGTTGGCGCTCCCTCTTGGGGATGTGTTTAGCATATATGATGTTCACCATTTTGACCTGAGGGGGAAGCTTCTTCTGTCCCCCTGTGTTTGGCTGCGGGGGCTCCTCGTCATCGTCCTCGCTCTGCGATTCTTCTTCCTTGTTCCCGCTATTCAACTTGCTGGCTTGCATGAAAACCCGGCAATCTCTGTTGATATGGTTGGCTGGTTTGTCTGGGGTGCCATGTATCTGGCACGGACGATCGAGTATGCGGTCCAAGCTGGATGGTCCCTTACTGTTCCTTTTATACGGCTTCTTCCGCTGGCCGGACTTCGAGCCACTGAATCTGGCGTTAACTGTAGTGTCATCGGTGTTATCGCCGTTGCTTCGACGTTTGTGTCTGTTGCGCCGGAGCTTGCCGGTGCTGTTTTTGGCCTCAGAGGGGCCTGCCTCATTGGTTGTGTTTTGACTGCGAGCCAGCCAACTATCCTCACCCACGCAAAAGCGGGTCATAAGTGCCGTGACGGCTGCCACAGATTTGCGCTTTTCTTGGCCGAGATGGAGGGCGAGCCATTCGTCACGGATGCTATGTTTAAAGGCCGCTAGGGCTTCTGCATTCGGACAGTCAACGATCTGGTTCTTTTTGGTTAGGAACCTAGTCCAGAATTTTCAGGCCGATTCTCCAGGTTGTTGAACTATGTGACTTAAGTCATCGGCGTCTGGTGGCCGGACATATGTACCTTGGAAGTTGTCAAGAAAAGCTTCTTCCAAGTCCTCCCAGCTGCCGATGGAATTTTCAGGCAGGCTATTTAGCCAGTGTCGAGCTGGCCCTTTTAGCTTTAGTGGGAGGTATTTGATGGCATGGAGGTCATCTCCACGGGCCATATGGATGTGGAGAATAAAATCCTCTATCCATACCGCGGGATCGGTTGTTCCGTCGTATGATTCAATATTGACGGGTTTGAACCCTTCGGGGAATTCATGATCCATTACTTCGTCGACGAAGCAAAGAGGGTGTGTGGCGCCTCTATATCGGGCCACGTTGCAGCGCACCTCCGATGGAGTTCGCCTGCGGTTATCAGCTTGGGCGTGACTAGGTTTGCCACGTCCGAATAGGTAGCCATTGTCGCGCGTCGAAGAATCGTCCTAGCGATCCATAGATCGATCTGGTGTGTCCTGCTCTACTGTCCAGGTCCAGCCAAAGGTCGTATGTATGATCCCGAGCTGTTTTGTCTCTATTTTTACGTGGCGGTGGGGCGGGCTTCTGTTCGGTCCGCCGCACTGTCCCGACCGCGTGGTGGTCGCTCCGCATTGCGCGAGGGAGATATGAGCTCTGGCGCCTCCTCATCGAACTGAGGTAGCAGTCTGCGTTTCGGGTAGCTCTTGGCTGGGCATCTGAGGCCGTATTCTTTGGCTGCCAGGACATCAGTCCATCTATCGACGAGTAGATCTTGTTCAGCTTGAAGCTGCTGTTGTTTCTTTTTCAGGCTCCTTGCAGTGGCTATGAGCTGAAGCTTAAAGCGCTCCTGCTCCAGAGGCTCCTCAGGCACGATGAAGTCTTCGTTGCCGAGGCTCGTCTCCTCCTTGGAGGGCGGACGGTAACTACCGTCCTTCGAGTCTTCTTCTATGGCCTGTTCGTCAGGGCTGACATGCCCTGATTCCCGGTTGTCTTGTTCGGCAGTTTCTTCGTCGGGTTCTTCTGTGTCTTCGGCATCATCTGGAGTGTTGTCGTCTCCTGGGCCGGTGTTATTATCCCTGCTGCGGCGGGATTTAGAGCGGCGCTGCTGACGTCGACGCTTTGGTTGTGTTTTAGGAGGGTTCTCCTCTGCTGGGTTTTCCTTGTCATCGCCGCTATTATTTTTCGGCGTATCTACCATGTAGACGTCATATGAGGAAGTGGCCGTCCATCGTCCAGTGAATGGCGGGTCCTGGCCTTGCTCCTTGTCGGCATCATCGTCCATACCGTCGATGTCTTCGGAGCCATAATCAAGTACGTTGGTTAAGTCTTCGACAGTGGCTATGAAGTGGGTAGCGGGTGGGAAGCTAAATTCTCCATCCTCAGCCCCTAGTTCGAACTGGACATAGTTCGGCTGTGAGTCCTCCGCCAAGGACGGGTTCTTTAATGAGTTTAGTACACCGCCCAAGGGCGAGTGTTGGAAGATGTCTGCGGTGCTGAACTCGAAAATCGATAACCGATCAAGCTCGGTGTCCGCATGCGTACGTGGTTCGGAATTTATAGCTGGAGGCGAGTCCGGAGTTCCGGTAACGCAGGTATTGCGTGAGGTTGAGTCTGTGTGCGGCTCCAGCGCCGCAGACTCCGTGGCCTCGGATGGCACGATCCGCTCCGGATCTACGACCAGAGCAGTATCAGGAACCATCTCTTGATTGTGGTCCGATGACAGATTTAAGTCATGTTCATCGGAGTGAGGGGAAGCGATCGTCGCGGTCTCAAATCCGTGGAAGATCAAGTCTCCACAGATGTCCGTGACGTACTTCAAGCTTCCGAATCTGACCTGATGGCCAGGGGCGTAGCTATCGATCTGCTCCAGATGGCCAACTGAGTTGGCCCGCAGTACGAAGCCGCCAAACACGAAGTTCTGTCCGGGAAGGAAGGTTTCCCTTCGGACAGCGTCACTATCAACGATCGAAGGGGCCATCGAACCTTTCGTCGATGACATTGGAGAATTTAGCTTCCCACCAATGTCGGTGTCAAAACCGGTGGATCTCGGGTAGGGGGTCCCGAACTGTGCGTCTAGGGTCGATGATAACAGGAGACGGGGGACACGATGTTTACCCAGGTTCAGGCCCTCTCTATGGAAGTAATACCCTACTTCCTCCTTGATTGATCTTGATGAATATGAGTATTACAAGAGTTGATCTACCACAAGATCGTAATGGCTAAAACTCTAGAAGTCTAGCCTGTATGACTATGGTAATGTGTATATCCCTATCCGGACTAGGCTCTCCAGTTTATATAGGCACCGGGGAGATCTAGGGTTACATAGAGTCGGTTACATAGAAAGGAATCTTCATAGTCGATCCCCAAGCTTGCCTTCCATGCCAAGGAGAGTCCTATCCAGACACAGGTATAGTCTTCGGCCTTCGTGTCTTCACAGCCCATCAGTCCGGCCCATGGATAACAGGCCGGACGCCCGAGGACCAATTAGTCCAGGACTCCCTCACCCATCAGCATGGAGTTTCTTCATGCGCTTTACACCAATATGACCTAAACGACAGTGCCACAAATAAGTTGCACTATCATTATTAACTTTGCATCTTTTGGTTTCAATATTATGAATATGTGTATCACTACAATCGAGATTCAATAAACCATTCACATTGGGTGTATGACCATAGAAGGTTGTATTCTTATAAACAGAACAACAGTTATTCTCTGACTTAAATGAATAACTGTATTGCAATAAACATGATATAATCATATTAATGCTCAACGCAAACACCAAATAACATTTATTTAGGTTCAATTCTAATCCCGAAGGTAGAGGGATTGTGCAATGGTGATCGTATCAACCTTGGAATTACTTCCAACACACATCGTCACCTCGTCCTTAACTAGTCTCTATTTATCTTGAAACTCCTATTTCAAGTTACTACTCTTAGCAACTGAACCAGTATCAAATACCAAGGGGTTGCTATAAACACTAGTAAAGTACACATCAATAATATGTATATCAAATATACCTTTGTTCACTTTGCCATCCTTCTTATCCGCCAACTATCTTGGGCAGTTCCACTTCCAGTGACCATTTGTTTTGCAGTAGAAGCACTCGGTTTCAGGCTTGGGTCTGGCTTTGGGCTTGTTCATGGGAGTGGCAACTTTGTTGCCATTCTTTTGAAGTTTTCCCTTTCTATACCTTGCCCTTTTCTTGAAACTAGTGGTCTTGTTAACCATCAACACATGATGCTTTTTCTTGATTTCTACCTTCGCTGATTTCAGCATTGCGAAGAGCTTGGGAATCGTTTTCGTCATCCCTCGCATATTATAGTTCATCACAAAGTTCTAGTAACTTGGTGATAGTGACTAGAGAACTCTGTCAATCACTATCTTATCTGGAAGATTAACTCCCACTTGATTCAAGCGATTGTAGTACCCAGACATTCTGAGCATATGCTCACTAGCTGAGTTATTCTCCTCCATCTTGTAGGCAAAGTACTTTGTCAGAGGTCTCATACCTCTTAACACGGGCATGAGTCTGAAATACCAATTTCAACTCTTGGAACATCTCATATGCTCCATGTCATTCAAAACATTTTTGAAGTCCCGGTTCTAAGCCGTAAAGCATGGTGCACTAAACTATCAAGTAGACATCATACCGAGCTTGTCAAACGTTCATAACGTCTACATCTGCTCCTGCAATAGTTCTGTCACCTAGCGGTGCATCAAGGACATAATTCTTCTGTGCAGCAATGAGGATAATCCTCGGATCGCGGACCTAGTCCGCATCATTGCTACTATCATCTTTCAACTTAGTTTTCTCTAGGAACATATCATAAATAAAACGGGGAAGCTATATGTGAGCTATTGATCTACAACATAGATATGCAAATACTACCAGGACTAAGTTCATGATAAATTCAAGTTCAATTAATCATATTACTTAAGAACTCCCACTTAGATAGACATCCCTCTAGTCATCTAAATAATCACGTGATCCATATCAACTAAACCATGTCCGATCATCACGTGAGATGGAGTAGTTATCAATGGTGAACATCTCTATGTTGATCATATCTACTATATGATTCACGTTCGACCTTTCGGTCTCAGTGTTCCGAGGCCATATCTGCATATGCTAGGCTCGTCAAGTTTAACCCGAGTATTCTGCACGTGCAAAACTGGCTCACACCCGTTGTATGTGAATGTAGAGCTTATCACACCCGATCATCACCTGGTGTCTCGGCACGACGAACTGTAGCAACAGTGCATACTCAGGGACAACACTTATCCTTGAAATTTAGTGAGGGATCATCTTATAATGCTACCGCCATACTAAGCAAAATAAGATGCATAAAGATAACATCACATGCAATCAAAATATGTGACATGATATGGCCATCATCATCTTGTGCCTTTGATCTCCATCTCCAAAGCACCGTCATGATCTCCATCGTCACCGGCTTGACACCTTGATCTCTATCGTAGCGTCGTTGTCGTCACGCCAACTATTGCTTCTACGACTATCGCTACCGCATAGTGATAAACTAAAGAAATTACATGGCGATTGCATTTCATACAATAAAGCAACAACCATAAGGCTCCTGCTAGTTGCCGATAACTTTTACAAAACATGATCATCTCATACAATAACGTATATCACATCATGCCTTGACCATATCACATCACAACATGCCCTGCAAAAACAATTTAGACGTCCTCTACTTTGTTGTTGCAAGTTTTACGTGGCTGCTACAGGCTTCTAGCAAGAACCGTTCTTACCTATGCATCAAAACCACAACGATTTTTCATCAAGTGTGCTGTTTTAACCTTCAACAAGGACCGGCCATATTCAAACTCAATTCAAATAAAGTTGAAGAAACAGACACCCGCCAGCCACCTGTGTGCGAAGCACGTTGGTAGAACCGGTCTCATGAATGTGGTCATGTAATGTTGGTCCAGGCCGCTTCATCCAACAATGCCGCCGAATCAAAGTAAGACGTTGGTGGTAAGCAGTATGACTATTATCGCCCACAACTCTTTGTGTTCTACTCGTGCATATCATCTACGCATAGACCTGGCTCGGATGCCACTGTTGGGGAACTGATACGTCTCCAACGTTTCTATAATTTATGAAGTATTCATGCCAATATATTATCATTCTTGGATGTTTTACAATCATTTTATAGCAACTTTATATCATTTTTTGGGACTAACCTATTGACCTAGTGCCCAGTGCCAGTTCCTGTTTTTTTCTTGTTTTTTACATCGCATGAAATCAATACCAAACGGAGTCCAAATGCAACGAAACTCCACGGTGATTTTTTTATGGACCAGAAGACACCCATTGGGCCAGAGCAGCACCTGGGGGGTGCCCTGAGGGGGGCACAACCCACCAGGGCGCGCCAGGCCCACCTGGCGCGCCCAGGTGGGTTGTGCCCACCTCGGTGGCCTCCCGTACCCCTTCTTTGCACTATAAATTCCAAAATATTCTGAAACCCATCGGGGTTACCCTAGATCGGAAGTTCCGCTGCCGCAAGGTCTTTGTATCCATGAAAACCAATCTAGACCCTGTCTCGGCACCCTGCCGGAGAGGGAAATCATCTCCGGTGGCCATCTTCATCATCCCGGCGGCCACCATGATGAGGAGGGAGTAGTCCACCCCCGAGGTTGAGGGTTTGTACCAGTAGCTATGTGTTTAATCTCTCTCTCTCTCGTGATCTATATCATGGGCTTTGTTAATATAGTCGAATCATATGATGTTTCTACTCTCTATACTCTTGTTATGATGAATTGAGTCTTTACCCTTTGAAGTTTTGTATTGTCGGATTGAATATTCAGAGATGAGAACACATGATGTATGTCTTGCAATATGAATACTTGAGGTGACAAATGTGGTATCATATTGATTCACTTGATATGTGTTATGGCATTCAACTCGCGGATTCCCGCGGTGATCTTGGGGTAATCTGTGCATAGGAGTTGATGCACGTTTTTATTTTCTTTTCCGATAGAAACTTTGGGATCTCCTTGTAGTTATTTGTGTGGACTGAGTATTATGAATATGAATTTGCTTTGGTGTTATTCTAGTACGAACTCTTGATTAGATTTATCGGGAAGAATAGCTTGCATTATTCTAGTACCAACTCTAAGATAGGTTGATCGGAAAGAATAGCTTTGAGGTGGTCTCATACCCTACAAACAACTTCTATCTTTTGATCTCCGCTAATAGGAACTCGGGAGTGATTCTTTGCTGCATTTTGAGGGATAATCATATGGTCCAACTATGTTAGCATTGTTGGGAGATTGCACTAGCGAAAGTATGGACCCTAGGCCTCATTTTTAAGCATTGCAATACCGTTTTTGTGCCCGTTTACTATTTGCTACCTTGCTGTTTTTTATTCAGATTATAAAAATATATTTCTACCATCCATATTACACTTTTATCACCATCTCTTCGCCGAACTAGTGCACCTATACAATTTGCCATTGTATCGGGTGTGTTGGGGACACAAGAGATTTCTTGTATTTGGTTGCAGGGTCATTTGAGAGAGACCATCTTCATCCTACACCTCCCATGGATTGATAAACCTTAGGTCACCCACTTGAGGGAAAATTGCTATTGTCCTACAAAACTCTGCGCTTGGAGGCCCAACACGAGTCTACAAGATGAAGTTGCGTAGTAGACATCAAGCTCTCTTCTGGCGCCGTTGCCGGGGAGGTGATTGCTTGATGGTATATCTTTAGATCTTGCAATTGAATCTTTTAGTTTCTTGTTTTATCACTAGTTTGGTTTATAAAAGAAAACTAAAAAAAAGAAAAAATGGAATTGAGGTTGCATCATATTATTGATCATCTTTATAATGTGTTTCGTGAAAATGATGGAAATGAAAATTGTGCTCAATTGTTAGAAGAAGAAGTCAATAAAATGTTTGGCACAAAATATTTGAATGATGAGCATGATTGCAATGTTGTTAATATGAATTCTTTGAATATCCATGATGCTAATGATATGCAAAGGCATAAGCTTGGGGATGCTATATTTGATGAAGATGATATTTTTAGTCCCCCAAGTTTTGATGAGAAAATTTATTATGATGAAAGCATGCCTCCTATATATGATGATTATGGTGATGACATGTATGCTATAAAGAATAATGATAACCATGAAACTTGTCATCATGATTTTAATTTTCAATCTCATGATAGTTATTTTGTTGAATTTGCTCCCACTACTATTGATGAGAATAAATTTGCTTATGTGGAGAGTAAGAAAATTTCTATGCTTATGCATCATGAAAAGAATTATTTATGTGATAGCTATATTGTTAAATTCATTCATTATGCTACTGAAAATTATTATGAGGGAGGAACTTATGCTTGTAGGAATTGCAATAATATCAAGTTTCCTCTCTATGTGTTGAAAATCTTGAAGTTATGTTTGTTTTGCCTTCCTATGCTAGTTGATTCCTGCTACCAAAAGTTATTTGCTCACAAAATCCTTATCCACAGGATGTGGGTTAGGCTTGTGCTTGCCATGTGTTTCATGATGCTCTCTTTATGTTTGAATTCTTATATTTTATGCGAGCATCATTGAAATCATCATGCCTAGCTGAAAAGGCATTAAAGAAAAGCGCTTGTTGGGAGACAACCCAACACTTTTATCTACTGTTTTTGTGTGTTCACATGATTATTCTACTGTATTGATCATGATTTATTTCTTAGTTTCAATAAAGTGCCAAGTAAAGCCTTTGGGATCATGTTGGGTGATAGTTGATTTGACCCTGCTGAAAAACAGAAACTTTTGCGCTCACGAAAATAAGTCTCATTTTTAACAGAAGAGTGCTATTGAGTTGATTATTTTTGCAGAAGTTTAATATACAAATTTCTCACGCGGTCCAATTTGTTTCATAATTTTCGTAGTAGCAGAAGTATGGTTTGAGTCCAGATCATTACAGACTGTTCTGTTTTTGACAGATTCTGTTTTCAATGCATAGTTTGTTTGTTTTCTAGTTTCTATGGCTTATATTGCTCAATATAAATTGTGGAAATGATATGCTACAGTAGGAATTGTGTGTAAACAATTATTAATCTTGTCTTTGACTGTACCAAAGTGAAATGGTTTGTTCTTTATCATACTAACCTATCTCACAAAGTTCCGTTAAGTTTTGTGTGATTGAAGTTTTCAAGTTTTGGGTGAGATGACGATATGAGGAGAATAAGGAGTGACAAGACCCTAAGCTTCGGGATGCCCAAGGCACCCCAAGGTAATATCCAAGGAAGATCCAAGCAACTAAGCTTGGGGATGCCCCGGAAGGCATCCCCACTTTCGTTTCCAACATTATCGGTAACCTCACTTGGAGCTATGTTTTCATTCGTCACATGACATGAGTTTTACTTGGAGCAACAATTTATTTTGTTAATATTTGCTTGCTGTTATTTAGAATAATGTTTTGCATCTTTCTTTTCAATAAAAAATTCAAGGATAGCCTTCACCATGCTTATTTTGCAAGTATACTTGTTGCTGTTTGAAAACCGAAAGTTTATCGATGTTGCAAAAATTCCCGACGAAAGTCAGAATGTGATAAAGTGTTGAAACTATTTGCATAATAAGCTCTGATAAATTTTCTACAGTGTGGTAGAATTTCATGATTTTTGGAGTTAAGGAAGTATTGATACTCTTGCATTCTTTACAGACTGTACTGTTTTGGCATATTGCTATTATGTTTGCATTGCTTGCATATGTTTGCTTGTTTAATGATTCTATTCGAGAATAGGAGTATTAAATATGCAGAGGCATTTAGTATGAAATGTTAAATAATAATTTTTTTTATTTGCTACAGTAGAGTATGATAAAGTTTTTGGATTGGTTTATACTAACTTATCTCACGAGTTCTTGTTGAGTTTTGTGTGGATGAAGTTTTTAAGATTTAGGGAAACCGATATATAAAAGGAAGCTCAAGCTTGGGGATGCCCAAGGCACTCCAAGTTAATATTCCAAGAAGTCTCAAGCATCTAAGCTTGGGGATGCCCCGGTAGGCATCCCACCTTTCTTCTTCAACAATTATCGGTTAGTATCGGTTGAGCCTAAGTTTTGCTTCTTCACATGATGTGTGCTATCATTGAAATGTCATTTTGTCTTGTTTTGCTTGCTGTTTTAATAACTTACTTAGATATGAAAGTTTTTAAATAAGAGAGAGTCCTCAAATAGCTACCTATTTACTTAACTACTCGTTTGATCTTCACTTATATCTTTTTGGAGTAGTTTGACATTTACTCTTGTGCTTCACTTATATCCTATGAGTAATTTGTTCAATAAATTGAATATCATGAAGTTGAAATCATATCATGCCTAGTGGTAGCTTCACATTGGGTTTAGAAAATGAAATCATTTGAGGCTTGACAATCACAATATTGGTCATACAAGCAATTCATGAATAATTAGTATAAGGAAGAGAACGTTCACATGCAAATACACTATCATGGAAATCTTTGTAATTGTGATCCCCCATCAAAATATTATATGCCAAAATTGTTGACATTGGACAAGCAAGACAACGTAATGGCTTATGTTTGTTCATATTCACATAGAAGTCATATTGTCATAGATCCTTCAACATGTGGTGTTTGCCCCCATCTTTGCTAGCCAAAAATTCCGCACCAAGTAGAGATACTACTTGTGCATCCAAAAACCCTTAAACCCAAATCTTATTTTCAAGAGTCCACCATACCTACCTATATGCGGTATTTCCGTGCCGTTCTAAGCAAATTTGTATGTGCCATCTCTAATTTTCAAAAATAAATTTCTCTTTTGTGTGCTCGTACCGCTCGCGAGGCGGTGAGGGGTGGCCAATATTTTCCATGCTAGATGTGTTATTCTCACGATGAGTGTTTATTCACATGTTATTGCACGAGAGTAAGACAAAGGTTTTAGGGATGCCCAGTCCCGAAATGAAAAATGAATTTACTTTATGTTGTCAAATAATAAATTCCTTGGAAAGTGTTTTTTGAGAAACCACTGCAGAACTTGGTTCCACAGCCTTACTTTATTAATCGAGAGAAAACATATATACAAATGTACAAAGTCCCAGAGGGACTAAAAATAAAAAGATCTACCTTACCTACTTTACAAAAAACACAAGTGGTAAAAAATGGAAAAAACATCTCAGGGGGGGTATGGAGGGCACCCGTGGATACGGCTAGCCATGGAAAGTGAAAGTATGGTGGAAAAAGGAATAAACTTTATTTTCTGTTTGGGAACCGCCTATGATATATCTAGCATGGAAAGTGTTGGGAGCTCTAAGTCGTTTTCGTTGGTGGCAAAAGTATACCTCTCAAAATGTTTTTATCTCTCAATTTTTGCTATGAGCTCTGGCACCTCTACAAATCCCTACTTCCCTCTGCAAAGGGCCTATCTTTTACTTTTATGTATTTACTTTCATGCAAGAGTCAAAGTTATTCTCTCTATTCCTTTTTATTTTTCTCTTTCGGCAAGCATCATGTGGTGAGGAAAGATCTAGGCACATATGTCCGGTTGAATATGGGTAGCATGAATTATTATTGTTGACATCACCCTTGAGGTGAATATGTTGGGAGGCAAAACAATAAGCCCCTATCTTTCTATGTGTCAGGTTGAAACATTTTGCTCATGTGTACGCGGTGAGTGTTAGCAATCATAGAAGACTATATGATGGTTGAGTATGTGGAGCTCTTACTTAGACTCCGTTGAATAAGATGAATTGCAATTGCTTGGTGACTGAGAACATAGGTTGTTGGGTTTCAAGAGAGTTCATTGTTTAAACCTTAACATGTGAACTGGTTGCCACTACAACATGAGAAATTTTATGAGAAAGAATTGCTGTTATGATGCTAGGAAAAGTGATTGACATTGCCATTGATCAAACTTATGCACTTTGCTAGCATTCACACTTCATAAATTATTTATTTTATCATTTACCAACTCGAGGACGAGAAGGAATTAAGCTTGGGGATGCTGATACGTCTCCAACGTATCTATAATTTATGAAGTATTCATGCCAATATATTATCATTCTTGGATGTTTTACAATCATTTTATAGCAACTTTATATCATTTTTTGGGACTAACCTATTGACCCAGTGCCCAGTGCCAGTTGCTGTTTTTTTGCTTGTTTTTTACATCGCAGGAAATCAATACCAAACGGAGTCCAAATGCAACGAAACTCCACGATGATTTTTTACAAACCAGAAGACACCCATTGCGCCGGAGCAGCACCTGGGGGTGCCCCGAGGGGGGCACAACCCACTAGGGCGCGCCCAGGTGGGTTGTGCCCACCTCGGTGGCCTCGCATACCCCTTCATTGCACTATAAATTCCCAAATATTCTGAAACCCATCGGGGTTACCCTAGATCAGAAGTTCCACCGCCGCAAGGTCTCTATATCTGCGACAACCAATCTAGACCCTGTTCCGGCACCCTGCCGGAGGGGGAAATCATCTCTAGTGGCCATCTTCATCATCCCGGCGGCCACCGCGATGAGGAGGGAGTAGTCCACCCCCTAGGTTGAGGGTTTGTACCAGTAGCTATGTGTTTAATCTCTCTCTCGTGATCTATATCATGGGCTTTAATATAGTCGGATCATATGATGTTTCTACCCTCTATACTCTTGTTATGATGAATTGAGTCTTTACCCTTTGAAGTTTTGGATTGTCGGATTGAATATTCAGAGATGAGAACACATGATCTATGTCTTGCAATATGAATACTTGAGGTGACAAATGGGGTATCATATTGATTCACTTGATATGTGTTATGGCATTCAACTCGCGGATTCTCGTGGTGATATTGGGGTAATCTATGCATAGGAGTTGATGCGCGTCTTTATTATCTTTTCCGATAGAAACTTTGGGGTCTCCTTGTAGTTATTTGTGTGGACTAAGTATTATGAATATGAATTTGCTTTGGTGTTATTCTAGTACGAACTCTTGATTAGATCGATCGGGAAGAATAGCTTGCGTTATTCTAGTACGAACTCTAGGATAGGTTGATCAGAAAGAATAGATTTGAGGTGGTCTCATACCCTAGAAACAACTCCTATCTTTTGTTCTCCGCTAATAGGAACTCGGGAGTGATTCTTTGCTGCACTTTGAGGGATAATCATATGATCCAACTATGTTATCATTGTTGGGAGATTGCACTAGCGAAAGTACGGACGCTAGGCCTCATTTTTAAGCATTGCAATACCGTTTTTGTGCCCGTTTACTATTTGCTACCTTGCTGTTTTTATTTATTCAGATTATAAAAATATATTTCTACCATCCATATTACACTTTTATCACCATCTCTTCGCCGAGCTAGTGCACCTATATAATTTGTCATTGTTTCGGGTGTTGGGGACACAAGAGATTTCTTGTATTTGGTTGCAGGGTCATTTGAGAGAGATCATCTTCATCCTACACCTCCCATGGACTGATAAACCTTAGGTCATCCACTTGAGGGAAAATTGCTACTATCCTACAAAATTCTGCGCTTGGAGGCCCAACACGAGTCTACAAGAATAAAGATGCATAGTAGACATCAGGAACGTAGCATGCAATTTAAAAAAAATTCCTACGATCACGCAAGATCTATCTAGGAGATGCATAGCAATGAGAGGGGGAGAGTGTGTCCACATGCCCTCGTAGACCGAAAGTTGAAGCGTTATGTTAACGCGATTGATGTAGTCGAACGTCTTCACGAGCCAACCGATCCAAGTACCGAACGTACGGCACCTCTGTGTTCAGCACACGATCAGCTCGATGACGTCCCTCGAACTCTTGATCTAGTAGAGGGTCGAGGGAGAGTTCCGTGAGCATGACGCCATGGTGATGGTGTTGGTGATGTGATCCGCGCAGGGCTTCTCCTAAGCACTACGACGATGTGACCGGAGGAGTAAGCTGTGGAGGGGGGCACCGCAGACGGCTAAGACAAATCTTTTTGTGTGCCTTTGGGTGCCCCCCGCCACCGTATATAAAGGGGGGAGGAGGATGCCAGCGACCAAGGAGGGGCGCGCCAAGGGGGGAGTCCTACTTGGACTCCTAGTCCAAGTAGGATTCCCCCCCCCTCCTTCCTTCCAACGGAGGGGGGAAGGGGAAAGAGGTGGGGAGGGAGAAGGAAAGGGGGGCCGTGCCCCCACCCCTTGTCCAATTCGGATTGGGCTTGGGGGGGGGGGGCGCCACCTCCTGTGGCTGCCTCCTCCTCTCCACTATGGCCCATGAGACCCATTAACTTTCCCGGGGGGTTCCGGTAACCTCCCGGTACTCCGAAAAATCCCCGATCTTCTTCGGAACCATTCCGGTGTCCGTATATAACCTTCCAATATATGAATCTTTACCCCTCGGCCATTTCGAGACTCCTCGTCATGTCTTTGATCTCATCCGGGACTCCAAACAAACTTTGGTCACAAAAACACACAACTCATAATACAAATCATCATCGAACGTTAAGCGTGCGGACCCTACGGGTTCGAGAACTATGTAGACATGACCGAGACACATCTCCGGTCAATAACCAATAGCGGAACCTAGATGCTCATATTGGCTCCTACATATTCTACGAAGATCTTTATCGGTCAAACCGCATGACAACATACATTATTCCCTTTGTCATCGGTATGTTACTTGCCCGAGATTCGATCGTCGGTATCCTCATACCTTGTTCAATCTCGTTACCGGCAAGTCTCTTTACTCGTTCCGTAATGTATCATCCCATAACTAACTCATTAGTCACATTGCTTGCAAGGCTTATAATGATACCGAGAGGGCCCAGAGATACCTCTCCGATACTCGGAGTGACAAATCCTAATCTTGATCTATGCCAACCCAACAAACACCTTCGGAGACACCTGTAGAGCATCTTTATAATCACCAAGTTACCGTGTGATGTTTGATAGCACACAAGGTGTTCCTCCGGTATTCGGGAGTTGCATAATCTCATAGTCAGAGGAATATGTATTAGTCATGAAGAAAGCAATAGCAATAAAAGTTAACGATCATTATGCTAAGCTAACGGATGGGTCTTGTCCATCACATCATTCTCCTAATGATGTGATCCTGTTCATCAAATGACAACACATATCCATGGCCAGGAAACTTAACCATCTTTGATGAATGAGCTAGTCAAGTAGAGGCATACTAGGGACACTCTGTTTTGTCTATGTATTCACATATGTACTAAGTTTCCGGTTAATACAATTCTAGCATGAATAATAGATATTTATCATGATATAAGGAAATATAAATAACAACTTTATTATTGCCTCTAGGGCATATTTCCTTCGAATATGTCCAAGACCCAAATACCAACTCAGCCTCACCGATTCTTTCTACCCGGCCCACCGAGTTCATTTGACATAGCCATTGCCAGAAACCCTAACAGTTCGGCACATTGATACGGATCTCGGTCTCGCCGAGATGGCCTTGCAAATTCCATGTGACTTGTTGTAATTATTTCGGTCTCACCGAAATTTTGCAATCGGTCTCACCGAGTTTGCTTGACAGATTCTCTGTTGCTTATTGCTTCACTTCGTCTCACCAAGTTGATGCAATCGGCGCCACCGAGATGAAGTTCGCCCTAAGCCCTAGCACATCAGTCCCACCGAGTTGTTCCAGTTGGTCCCACAAAGATTCCTAACGTTCATATTTTTGAACAGATCGGTGCCACCGAGTTTACATATCGGCGCCACCGAGATGACTCAAAAGTGTGTAACGGTTGGATTTTGTGTGGAGGCCATATAACCTCTCCATCGCCTCTTCATTCGTGGAGAGAGCCATCAGAACGTGCCTACACTTCCATCATTCATTTTCTGAGAGAGAACCACCTACTCATGTGTTGAGATCAAGAGATTCCATTCCAACCATTTGAACCTTGATTTCTAGCCTTCCCCAAGTTTCTTTCCACTCAAATCCTTCTTTCACCATAGCCAAATCTGTGAGAGAGACTTGAGTATTGGGGAGACTATCATTTGAAGCACAAGAGCAAGGAGTTCATCATCAACACACCATACATTACCTTTTGGAGAGTGGTGTCTCCTAGATTGGTTAGGTGTCGCTTGGGAGCCTCTGACATGTTGTGGAGTTGAACCAAAAAGTTTGTAAGGGCAAGGAGATCGCCTACTTTGTGAAGATCTACCCTAGTGAGGCAAGTCCTTCATGGGAAGTGGCCATGGTGGGATAGACAAGGTTGCTTCTTCGTGGACCCTTCGTGGGTGGAGCCCTCCGTGGACTCGCGCAACCATTACCCTTCGTGGGTTGAAGTCTCCATCAACGTGGACGTATGATAGAACCACCTATTAGAACCACGCCAAAAATTCTCTGCATCTCCTTTGCGTTTGCACACTCCAATCCCATCTCTTTCCTTTCTTGCAATTTGCATGCTTTACTCTTTTCGCTGCTCATACTCTTTACATGCTTACTTGAAATGTATTGTGAATGCTTTAATATGTGCTAAACACAACCTTAACTTCAAGAAATTATAGTCTGCCAACTTTTCTTGTTAAGGGTCTAATCACCCCCCCAGACCCCTTTTCTCGATCCTTTCAAATACTCATTGTCACAATTGCAAAATCACATCACAAATTTCCAGTAATATGAATGTAGTATACTACTGAATAACCCTGAACGACTCTCATCTTAACAGTAACAGTCATCCTTATGAATCATGACAAACAAGTCTCAAATTACAATATCTTATATTGTGCTGAACTAGGACTGAACACTCAAACAAGACTTAAGAATTCAGTCCTTGCTTATGAATTCAGTCCAAGAATCCTATACCGAAATAAGAAGCCAATTGGCCACATTAACTAATCCTTGTACATTTGTACTGTTTAGAAGCAAAAATTGAAGATTTTTGTTGCTAGACAGTGGAACTGCACTGAATGTCTGAAGAAAACGACAATGTCGATGCAGGATTTTCAGTCGGACAATCGCACAGAGCACGGCGGTGCAAGGCCCGGTCTTCAGCGAGGCTGACCTCCTGGAGATCGTTGTAGACCTTGAAGCTCACGAGCGGGAGGTTATGGTTCGCGTTGGCGCCGCCACCACAGGGATTTCTCGTCGAGGGCGAGGGATCCCACGCCATCTCCAACAGCAGGGACTTCAGTGTCAGGTAAATTATCTTGTCCAACCCCACACACCAACCTCAACCCTTTCTGAATGCTTGTGTTATGCATGCTGCTATCCTACCAGTTATGATATTCGTTAGCTATGCATAACAAAGCAGTTGTATGGTTTGACGCTAGTAAAAGTACAAATTTTCAATTCCTAGTTGAATTTTATTCGGTGCCAAAATGTATACAAAAACAAACCGTGCACAACAATATATGTAATAAGAGTAGAGTAGCATGAAGTTACTTCTCCATATTCTAGAAGGTGTCTGGTGAAAAGTCCTTCAAATTGCAAAAGGGAAATGTGAGACGAAGCTCCTGACCGCAATATGTAAGTTGACACATTTTGCGAGATCAACTTTCTAATCTGTTCTGAATTAACAATACAGAGCTTGTTCACATCAATACATCACTGAAATGGCAAAGGTCGCAAACTTCCGGGCTATGAAATAGCTCGATCGCTGGGCAACGTGTTCTTTACACACAATTCAATTCAAGGAGAAATCGAGAGGGAGTCGTCGGAGTTTCTCTGAAGGAGCATTGGAGGAACGGAGTCCGAGACGGGCAACGTGGGGATGATGTACCATGAACTGCAAGAGAGGCAACCCTGCGGGCTCCATAGCCTGAACACGGCGTTGCAAGGCACATTCTTCAGCGAGGCCGAACTCCAGACCTGGGCGCTCGCGAGCGGGAGGTTATGTCCCGCGCAAGCACCATGGGCATGGGACATTTCCTTGCCGAGGGCAAAGGGCCACATAACATCTCTAACGATGAGGACTTCAATGTTCAACTTTTTTTACTGTTCTCGGGATTTTAGAAACATTTGTGGAGATGACATTTTTGAAAAATAAGGGAATTGTTGGCAATAAGAGGGATTTGTGTAGGATTCACTATTTCGTTTGATGCATTTGTAAGCTCGCAACTCATTACGTGCTTGATTAGTGTATTCTTATGAGTAAATATGTCAGTGGTGATAGCTATCAAATAACACGATTCCTAGTGGTCACGGAAGAGACTTGATGGCGCGTCATAGGCCTTGTACGGGGACATAGGACTTGATGTTGATTATTTTTCCGCTAAAGGGATATATTAATATCAAGAAGCTACCAATTACAGAATACAAGTTGCATATTCCTAACATGGTATTAGAGTACGAAAATTTGATGTCATTAACAAATGACTCTCTACTTGCTCCATACATGTTAACAAACTCGAAGGTTATGCCATTCACTCCCACTGACCCCAAAACCATCAATAATTAAATATATTCACTCATAGTCCACTGTGGACCGATAAGCAGTTGTTCAGCATGCTGCTTTTTTTTAATCGGTGAAAACAGCAGGAGAGGCTCCTACTGTTACATATTAATTTTCAAAGGCTTTTTATAAAGAGTATTTACATGATCGGGGATCAAAAAGAAAACAAGCAGTAAGAACTAGAAAGGCTCTAATACAAGAAGTTGTCCAGCATGCTCCTTCTTTCTGATATGAATTTCAGCATTGGTCCTAAGTTACACATCATAGATGGTGAAGTGCTTGCCCGCTCATCTATATCTGTTGACTACAAAATAGCATATCTGGACTTTTCTCTATCATGTTCAAACAATATGGCAGCAAGGCTCTCGAGTACCTCTCTTCTTCTCAGGAACTATGGGAGTTTTTAACCATGAAGGGTTAAGTGTTTGTCTTTCAGATATCTATCGGTGCTCAAACATTACTCAAGGAGGAAACTTGCTGAGAAGTTAATCTTACATGGGATGATGGTAAAGAGGCTTTTCGTTGCAAACAATTATTGTTGAGTCCAAATTCCATACGAAGACTTAAGTGTTGTGGTGACTGTGTTGATCTATCCAATTCTTATGAACAGTCTGATTACATTCAAAACATCGACCAATCATCAAAATCTTGAATCATGGCATTTAAGTGTCCTAAGTGATCTTCTAAAGATGGTGTTAGGGCACTCCCAATGCTTGTATCTTAGCACAATTTCATAGGTAAGAATCTGATGTGGAACCCTCTTTAATAAGGAAAAAGAGAGTAATCATATCTTAATCTAGATAATATAGATCTTAGCACCAAAACTAAGGCATCTCATAACTTTCTAGTGCACTAGGACTGCGCTAACACACGCCTAAAGATGACGGAGCAGCGGAGTGTGGGCGTGAGGGGCAAGGTGGAGATTTGACTTGGAGCAGGCGCGGGATGAGGGTATGGGGCGTGACGAGCGAGCGTTAGTGGTGCTTGAATGAACGGTGTAACACTATCTCCATTGAGGGTGCATCACTCAAAAAATAAAACAGCAGAAACACCTGCTTTACACACGTCACTCTACATGCTACACAATCACATGAACTTCCATTATGGGTGTCATTCACAAGGGACATTTCTTTTTAGATCCGACGATGGCATTTTCCCGAAATTGAAGTGTTCGATGCACTTCTCCGAAACCCCAAATGTTCTCTTCTCCCAAATCCAGTCTCATATATGCCTAGCGCCTCTCATCATGGTGATTCTTCCACGCTTACGTCCTCTATAAAACCGTTTGATGGTTGAGTTGTGTGTTTTCCAGACAATCGTGTCGAGGAGAGATCGAGACAAAGCCATTGGAAAACGATGAGACCACAGAAACTGAACCCTGCAGCGGCAGCTGATGCCCGTCTGTTTGATCGGAGTAATGATGAAACCCGGTGACGCGCACCGGGACGTTTGGCAGACGAAATCAAGAGGATGCGGCCAGCCAGGAGCAAGAAAAGAAAGGAGGGACGAGCGAACCTACGGAGTGACTCGAAGACGGCCGCCCGCCGGGCACGGTGGCGCAGAATCCCGATGGCGGTGATGGCTCTCCTCTCGCTCCCCGTTGGAATCAGCACACCCAACGGCTGCTTGGACGACGATCTCATGCCAGACGAGGATCGATTAGCGACAGCGGAGTGTGGGCGTGAGGGGCGAGGTAGAGATTTGACAACGAGCAGGCGGGGGATGGGGGCAGGGGGCCGTGGCGAGCGAGTGTTCGTAGTACTTGAATGAACAGGGTAAAAAAGGAGACTTTTACAGGGCCGGGTGGGTTCGCTCACTCATGACTGACTGCGGCCCGCCCTTGACTACTACTCTATAGTGCCCTAGCCCCAACCCTTTCGTACACGGACTAGCCCGTTCCGGACGGCCGCCTGTCCATATGAATATGAACACTACTGTCCCATGGACATGGGCAGAACGAAAAGAGAATACTGGCTATGATTAGTAAAAGAGAATACTGGTTGTGATGAGTGAGTGAAAAAAATGGCAACAAAGTTATAAAAATCCAATTATCTAGATGAGAAAACAAGGGAGGAATGGCGATACTGTCTCTTGATCCTTCCGTCGAGGGGGACGGCACCATTGCCATTAACGCCACACTCTCGACCAAGACCATCCTTTCGCCGACTGGTCGGCGCCATTCCAACATCGATACATGTGCACAGGATGCACGAGTGCAACACATCTGCATTAAAGGTGCATCACTCAAAAAAAATAAATAACAACAGCCATGAAACACCTACTCTACACACGTCACTTCGACATACTACACAATCACACAAACTTTTATTATGGGTGTCATTTACAAAGTAAGGATGTTTCTTTTTAGATCCGAAGATGACATTTTCCTGAAATTGAAGTGTTCGATGCACTTCTCCCAAACCCCAAAAGTTCTTTTCTCCCAAATCAAGTATCATGCATGCCTAGTACCTCTCATCATGGTGATTTTTTAACACTTATGTCCTCTATAAAACTGTTTGATGGTTGAGTTGTGTGTTTTTCACACAACCGAGCCGAGGAGAGATCGAGAGAAAGCCACTGGAAAACAACCAGGCCAATGAAACTGAACCATGCCACATCAGCTAATTCCCGTCTGTTTTATCGGAGTAATGAAACCTGGTGACGCGCGCTGGGTCATTTGGCGGCCGGAAGCAAGAGGATGGATCGTCTGGCGGCCAACCGGGAGCAAGAAAGGGAAGGAGGGACGAGCGAACCTGCGGAGTGACTCGAGAAGAAGTAGAATCGCCAGATATATCATTGCAGGGCACGCACCCCGTCTAGGGCCACTGCAACGCTCCAATGATGAGGGATGCCGAAGAGTTGAGAAGAAGTGATGGGGTTGGTGTTGACTTGAGCACTTGAGTTCCATGGGTCACCACTGAGTCACAGGTGTGATAGGTTCATCCGAGGAGCTAATGTCGTTATGCAACATCAGTGAAGCTATCTTGTAGAAGGCTAGGATGGGAAATAGATGCAACACACGTTTGTATTTTGTTTATATTCTACTCCCTCCGTCCCATAATATAAAAGCGTTTTTTACACTACGCTAGTGTCGAAAACACTCTTATATTATGGGACGGACGGAGTAGTATTCATACATATGCAATAGATGGTGAAACTAGAACAAAGAAAGAGGGGAAAAGAAGCATACCAGTCTAATAGCAACGTCAGGTATTTCACATTCGACGAGCCTATATTCATACATGACCTAGTCAGTTCTTGTACCCTTGGGCACCTTGCCAGCATGAAACACCAAGGTCCTCTTCATCCCAACAGTATGAGATTCACACACCACTTGCCTGTCCTTTCCACTAGCCAGCTTGGGTTTAGCGGTCAATTCTTGACCCGACAGGGTACTTCCTACCACGAGTGCAAAAGAAATACCATTAAGATCCCCAGTAGGCACCGAAGATTTCGCTGAACCAAGTTGAAGAAACAAATTGGTTATATGACATTTTTTAGGACAGGCACATGTAGATATAAACATGTGGTTGAAAATGGTAATAACACAACAGGGGGTAAATAAATAAATAAAAAGAATATATATACCTAGAAGATCACAGTGGGCGTATTTGTAGATATCAACTTCCGTAACAGTGTTGCAGAGCAACTTGTTTCCCTGTAGCTTCCTCTTGAGATGGTAGAGGGTGAGCTCGACATCGGTTGGGTGGAAACTGTATCTAGGAGGGAGCGGCAGCATTTCCATTAGGGGAAATTAGTATGTAGTGCCTTGTCTATTATAGTGTGCTAGCTTAGTCTAATGAGATCAAAACTCAGATCTTAGCTTAATTAAGAAAAAGGAAATAAAAGAGTAGAGTCAAATTGTAGAAGCGAGGCGAGGCTTGGGTGTCAATCAATCAGGTCCAATGCTAAACTATATGGAGCACCGGAAGCGATGGCGGCACCCCCACTAAAGAAAGCAGAGGTAACCCTTTCTTCTGGCGTTAAAAGACATTTGAGTCGCAAGTGCACCCTCCTGTATGAGGAAAACAAATTGTTAGAAATTTATGAAAAGGATATGCATTCTTCTGACAAACAAACGAATAGCAGGACAAGGCTGCCGTATCTATCTATGTCAATATGTGTTGGAATAGAGAGTATTTGTGTAATGCAGATATGCAGACTGAATTGTCATAGTTCAGATAGATGGTAAATAGATGGGATCTGGCATGGCATGTTTTGTTCATTCATTTCGTTATTAACGAGGGAATCAATCATTTGAACCGAGAGATTTATTTAAGCCTAGTTATGACCCAAATTAGTCGGACCCTAGGCAAGTGGGAGCTACGTGCACCGGTCTGCCCTTCTTTTGTGGGAGTTAAGAGAGAGGAGGGGAGGGAATTACACCGTCGCTGTTGTTGGCGAGGGAGCAGATAGGGGAGACGCAAAGGAGCCAACGCGGTGGAAGGCGGTCAAGGATGCGACTTGCGAGGTGAGGATACACACCGAAATAGTGTGTTGATCGGAGGAGGAGAGGTGGCGGCGATGAAGGCGGTGGCGCATGGCCATGCCGTTGTTGGGTTGGAGGGAGGGAGACAGGGGGGAGGGAGGTGGCAGCGACTCTCTTGGCTTGGCTTTGTGCCTGCCTGCGATGCCTTGTCGCCCAAACTCTTTCGTTACTTCTCCTCACACAACCCAATTGGGCTTGTTTTTATCTTTAAGATAAGAAGATATCTTATTTTGTATTGTTCCATTCCACCATTTGTTATGTGTTGTTGATCTCCTCAACTTTTTTGTGTGACATCTGATTTTTTTTCCTGATGTGAAGATAATTTATTGTTATTATCTTTGAAAGAAGAAGATATCTTATATTATTATTTTTGAGATAAGAAGATATCTTATTATTGGAATGTAATAACGAAGCACACTAATAAAGGTAGGCCAAGAAGGTGGCAGGCTGGACCAGAGGATGGGTTGAGAGAAGAATAATGAAAGCTGACTTTGGGCAACAAGGTAGATTAAAGCCAAGCCGAGCCGGCCACCTCCCTTCCCCCTCCTCCTCCTCCAAGAGCAGAGTGGTGCAGCGATGCAACACCTCCTCTTCCATCATTGCCTCGCCTTTCCTTCGACCAATCTGCTATTCTCCTTGATCTCCTCCCTTAAGCAACCTTCAGCCAAAATTTCAGCTGGTACAACATAATCATTGATGGTGTTGCGAATCCTACATATGGTGCAAGTAACACAAGGTTGCCTTGAAAGGTCTAAGGCCCGCCCTCCGTCACCTTCACCCAGTCACGCAAAACACTTAAAACGACATCATGTGTAGGTTTCCCTCCAAAGAGCGGATACAAACATCTTGTGCTAAGCCCGATGCCTGTGCAAGTTCTTATAAAACCAGAATTGGCTACATTCCTTCTCGGTGCAAACCCTAACTGCCATCCGACAGACGTTCCCCTCTGGATGCCCAGGTTCCTTCTCAAACATGCCATCATACAAATGGCCCTCCTGCAGCCCTAGTTGTTTCACCATCGACTCGTGATCGCCTGTTTCACTCCAGCCAAAACGAAGGATCCGTTGCCATCACAAACCCTAGATTGATCTAACCCAGATGAGAAGAGATACATGGAAACCTGCAAGCTCCACTGACCCCATGTCAACAAACAAGGCCTGGAAAGTGGAACCGGCCCACCATTAAGCGCAACCACTAGTAGAAAAAGGCCCATTTGTCCCGGTTCATAAGGTCCATCTGTCCCGGTTGGGGAACCGGGACTAAAGGGTCGTTACTAATGCCCTAGGCCTTTAGTCCCGGTTCTTATACAAACCGGGACAGATGGGCCTCCACGTGGCCGCTCCGGCGAGCCCAGGCAGGAGGGCCTTTGGTCCTGGTTGGTAGCACCAACCGGGACCAATAAGCTTCCACGCGTCAGCATTTCAGCGGCTTGTTTTTTTTGAAAGGAGGTGGTTTAGGGGTTTTGGGGGTTAATTTAGGTTGGTATAGCTAGCTAATAGAGAGATGTGTCCTCTCTTATCTCCGTGCTACTGCTACTGCTATGCCTAAACATGACTTAGATTGAAGTGAGGCAACATGTGGTGCATGTCGAATGTAATACCAATCCTAACTTGATGAAGTTTGGATTGTACTACTTTCGACATGCACCACATGCATGTTGCCTTCACTTCAATCCAATCCATGTTCATTTCATCCACAGATATATAATAACTGTTCATGCTCGCATCATGCATCATCATAATAACAAGTCCTACTAATCATCATCATACAACTTCTACTCGTTATTAATAACAAGTCATACGATCATCATCCTGATAGTCATCGAACCAACCCTACTTTGTTCTTAGCACATGATCATCAGTATTAGGTAGGACCTAAATACCCTCTTTAAGGTAAAATAGCATAAACCAATATAGACCCTGACTCTCCATTATGGAGAATGGAGATCATCCTGTCTCCAATTCTTGCGCTTCGCTTCCTTTTGCTTCCAAGAACCTCCTTACGACTGTCCATACATTTTTTTCCATTTACCCACTTCTTTGAGAAATCCGGTATGGACAGTTGAGGTTCGTAGGATGACCTGGATATATGTTCAAAACACGAAGGCTGCCATTCTGATACATCAAATGAGGCACACAATCCTCTGAGATTCTCTGTTGAAAAACATAGTAATAACTTCATAGTTAGCAATGCTGTACTAGTTTTAGAAGTATGCAAAAGATGCACGGATGTCGTAATAGTAAAATATCTTACCAGGGTATCTCCATGGTAGTTACCGTAGTTCAACACGTGCACTAGTGGCACGTATTGACCATAATGTTGAGGAGTTTGATTGTAGATATTGTAATTCTCAATATCAGTACAAAATCCGATCAGATGATTTTTCTCCAGATAAGTTAATTCAGAGCCATCGGTGTAGTGGGTTTTGTCTACCATGTTCCGCACATTGTTTGAACAATCAAAATAAGCTGTCAATGGAAATAAGCTTTCAACTATTTTGAAATAAACAATATAAATTAGCTAATAACTATGTTTGAGAAACTCACATAGCGGTAGAACTGGAGGCGTATCAACAAGGACCCAAATGTCCATATTGTCTTGCTCGATTTCAGGATTACCAAGATCCATGGTGACAAGCATACCCTCATCAAAACCATACATCTTGCAAAATGCTTCCCAATTTTTGCTACCAAAATGGGTTACGCTCTTAGCATTATACAGATTTACTTCAAAATCCACATCATGATGGGTCCTTAGGTGAATTTTCTTCGTTTCAAAATTTTCATGGTCTTCAAAATCCATCTTCTCCAAGACATAGCGTCTTGCATGGCATGGGATAAGCTATACTCGAATTGTAAAAGATGAAAATTACACGTTGAAATAGTTGAAGTCATGCTTAATTAAGAAAAAAACACTTGTCGCCGTTGCGTACCGTTTCAACATCGAAGGTCTCCTCGAGCTTAATGCTGAAGTGCCGATCATCGTCCAGGTGAGGCCTGTCGCACAAACCTCGATCGTCGTGGCACCACCCGCACTCCCTCGGGAGACTTTCGTCGTCCGATGTGACATTTCCTACGTTCATAATTCAAAGATTAAACTTGTACAATTAAATATATGTACTACAAAAACTAAATTAGATCATTATTATTCATCACGGGTTGACTATCGGTTTGTCGAGTCTTTTCTTGAAAACTCTCAGCTCACGTGGTGTATACATTCGACCGTTGGTGATGGTCGCTCCTCCATTTGTCCCCGAGTGCATTACACCAAAATGTCTAGCACACGGGAACGAAGGAGAAGCGACCCCCATGACAACAGTCGGGATTCTTCGTCCTCTCATATATATATGGTGGAACTCTCCCTCACTGATTCCTCTCTGACATTTGCGACCGTCGGTGATGGTAGTTCCTCCTTTCGTTCCCGAGTGCATTACACCAAATTGTCTAGCACACGGGAACGAAGGAGAAGCTACCCCCACGACAACAGTTGGGATTCTTCGTCCTCTCATATATGGTGGAGACTCGACAAACTTAAAGTCAACCCGAAATATCATTTAATTATCTTTCTAAAAGAGGATTTGGCTGGTCTCACCTCGATGTCGGAGGGGGTCGGTGACGGGGACGACGGCGGGGATGATGGAGGGGCCGGGGGCTCCTAGATTTTTGCGAAAACAAAAACCCTATAAGCTATCAACTAATCATATGCATATGCCTTGCATAGTGCTCTCCAATTTTAGCATTCAAAGTAGGAGTAGTTTTCCAATTTGAGCATTCAATAAGCAAAATCAAATCGCAAAATAAAGTAGTATTCAAATTAGGATGCATTGAATTATAAGCAAAACTACATCATCTCCATGCGTCCGTACATCGTCGAATATTATCACTAATACACCTCGAATACTATCACACATATCGCCAGTACAGCTAGAACCGTAGCGCCCGACAGGTATCGGCGCGGGCGGTGGACACCCAAAGGGAAGGATCCATCACAGGATCATAGCTCCAGTGAGATCCCTGAAGAACCTGCCAGGTATTGTCGAACCTGCCCTCCAACGCAACCATGTAGCGACGGACGTGCTGGTCCTCCTCGCTGACACGGTGACGTACCACCTCCGCGGTGTCCGGAAGCCTCGGCACCATCACTGGCCCACGCGACCGCCACCAAACAAGGATCGGGACAACGACGGGCTGGCTCCTCACCAACCTACGCCCCCGGAAGGTAGCACCTCCCAAAACCAGCTCGGCGGAGCCCAGTCCCGGACATGGCCCCTCTGATCAAGCCGGCCTCCTCCGCTGAGTCGACGACGAGGATGCGGGATAGGCATCGTCGATGTCGATGCGGGAATAATTGCTTTAACTAAAAAACAAACTAGTTCTATTAATTTCCTTACTATAAATAGAATAAAGTAGTACTTACTAAAAATAAACTAGCTAGTTTAACTAGTTCTATTATTTTTCTAACTAATTCTATTATACACTTTCTAAGTAGTACTTACTAAAAGTTATCGGGGAGGGGGGTACGTATATCGACAACGACATACCCGATAAAAAAATAAGAAGAGGAAGAAGAAGAAAAAAGAGGAGAAGAAGAAAGGAATAGAGGAGGAGATTGAAGAAAAAAGAAAAAAAGAGGAGAAGAAGAAGGAATAGAGGAGAAAAAGAAAAAATAGAATAATATATTATTCTATTTCTTCTTCTTCTACTCTTTTTCTTCTTCTTTTCCATCTTCTTATTTATTTCTCCTCTTCTTCCTCTCCTCTTCTTCTTATTATTATTCTTCTTCTCCTTCTTCCTCTTCTTATTTTCCTTTTTTCTCTCCTTCTTTTTCTTCTAAATATGAACATACATAAATGACTTTGATCATACACAATTTTCAGATTCCAACACAATATGAACATATACATAAATTGACAAAGAAAATTCTATGAACAAAAAAAATCATAAAAATTCTATGAACAAATTACAACAGAAAAAAATCATAAAAATTCTATGAAACAATTGATATATTCTTTGCATATATATGAACATACAAACATTTGCATATTCAATAATAATATCACAAAAAAAATCTAGACTACACATTAAATTAATACATCTAAATTACAACAACTAAATTAAATACACATTTAACTACACATCCAAATTAATACAA